>NC_045453.1:2196047-2242526 GCF_002776525.5 Piliocolobus tephrosceles
TCCTATGAAAACCCGGCATTGGTGAAACCAAAGGGTCACTTTGACACAGCCCCAAGGCTCTCTTTTAGAGCTTCCCTAAAGGGTGCATGAAGGACAGAAATGGCTTCTATTACTAATCCATTCAAGGGTTCTACTATGTACAGGGCATCAGCCACATTGATAACAGGTGATGAAATATTCCATGGCTGCATTGAAATGCCAACCAGGTGCCACCATTTGAAAACAGAAGAGATGTACACCAACACCACGTTGCAGGGGCTGAGAAAATGATACCTTGGCACTCTCACACTCTCTCAGGGGAATGACAGCATTATCTCCTCCTTACATGAGTATGCCCTTTGGCCTAAAGTGTTCCTTGGGCAATCACACAGAAATAGTCACATGTGGGATGGAACATGTACAAGGATGTTCACTGAAGCACTGACTGTACATAAGACAAGCTGCAAACACCCTGAATGACTCCACCCCGGCTTCCAGTGGGGCAGGCTCCCAGTGGCAGCCAGGCAGATGAGGCAGAGGCTAGAAAGAGTAGGGAAGAGGGGCTGGGCCAGTGAGGAATGGGGAGCATGACAACTATCAGGTGAAGAAGGCAAATGCAGGATGCCATGAACAGATGGGCCCTCTCTCTCCCTCTTTCCTCCTGTGATATAAATCTATGTCAAAAGATCTATCAAGATGTGCATAAACCCTTACCAGTGGTGACTCTTGGAGTGTGGGATTTGGGGAAATGGAGCTGACATTAAAATCCTACTTTACATTTATAGACTTCTAGATTATTCTATAATAAGCAGGAATTACTACTTTTAACATTTAAAAAACCCACAAAACTAAAAGTTTAAAAGAGCTGGGTCAGCTGAAATAGAGGCCTCACCAGGGGCGGTATTTGAGCCCTGCTCCTTCCGGTGGGCTGAGACCTTCAGGGAAAAGCTTTTGTTCACCGCTGGCTGCCCGTCATGCTCCACCTGGCAGGTGAGCTTCACATCATCCCTATGGGCAGATACATTCACCAGGAGCCAGCTCGTCCAGTTATAGGTGCCATCCTTGTTCTCTGGAGGGCTTGAGGCCGTTTCTGTCCGGGACACGTTTCCGTTCTCCAACCAGGTCAGCAGGAGTCTCTGGGGGTAGAACTTCATCACCTGGCAGGTGATGTTCGCCTGGTTCTCTGCCCTCATGGGCTGTTGAGTAACCTCCAAGAAAGGTGGAACTGAAACAGCACAGGGCAGAAGCTGTGACCTTGTGGCACAGACAGATCACAGGGAGGGCTCCATAACGTAGCTCCCACCACCACGGTGAGGGCCTCACCAGGACAGTGCTAGGCAGGCAGCACGTGCTCAGACATTGAGGGTGCTCTTTGCATATGAATGAAATTACTAAGTACAATGCCCGGCACACAGTAGGTGCTCAAGGACTGGTAGCTCCTACTAGGCTAAGAATGGGTGAAATCTATAAGCACCACCCCTGGCATGCAGTTGGAACGTTACAACCGTAGCAAAATAAAGAAAACCACCAAGCACGTAGAGGCTTGGCTCATAGTAGGTGCTCATTAATTGTAGTTGCTATTGGTGGAATAAATGAAACTGCTAGCGCAGTCCTTGGCACCTGGTGGGTGGTCACCTAGCCACTGCCATTAAAATGTTAGTAAGTGACCGGCACATCTAGGGGCATGGGAGGTGGGCAGTTAGGAATTTAGGTTCTAGGCATTTCAAGCCCTGGAGCAAAAGTAGAGTTGGATGGGTGGAGGGTGGTGGGGAACGGGCTTGGCAGCCAGGTGTGGGCTTGGGCTGGGTTTGAGGGTCTTCTACCTCGGATGGCCTCAGACAAGTTGGCAGTCCCGCGAAGAGGGTCCCCCTGCAAGGTGACGTGGGCCACCTCGCAGATGACTTGAGAGTGAACGTCCCCGCGGGTCAGCACCACCCTGGCTGTGCTGCGGATGCTGTAGGACACGCTCTCTCCTGCGGGGTCCACGTTGGTCTGGACGTCTGAGAGCTCCTTCCCATTTTTGAACCACTTCAGGGTGATGTCTTTGGGAGAGAAGCCGTGGGACTCGCAGGTGAAGCTCACTGTGTGCTCAGCTGTGGCCCTCGCTGTGGGGCCCGATACCACGGGGGCAGAGGGTTTGGCTACAAAAGGAGCATTGATAAACAGGAGACATGACTGAGATGACCATCACTAACGATAAGCGTGTGACACGTTAAGAACCTTCCGAGACATTATTTTTTACCCTTCCAATAATGTGGAAGGATTAATGAGGGCGGTGTCCTTATTCTCATTTCACAGAGCAGGATGCAAAGGTTGGGAGAGGTGAGGACCCATATGAGGTCAGACAGTGTAGGGGCAGGGCCCAGAGGGAAGTCCAGGCCTGAGTTCAAACTTCTCCACTCCACACAGGGTGATTTCCACCAATTTGGGCACAGGATCAAAATTAACGATCCATCTCATCCTTGGTATTAACTCTTGCTACCCTGCCCCCCTGGAAACAGTGCCAACCCCAGAGAGAGCATTTATAGAGGTCAGTAGAGGGAGTAAGTAGCAAAGTGGCACCACCCTGACAGCTGGAACCAGGCTGCTCAGCCCATGAGAGGGGCGGCCTGGCACACTCAGCTCCTTGTCTGTAAAATGGGACAGCAGCATTTCTCCTTCCTGGGATGCAGCGAGGATTAAATGAGGCAACAGAAGCAGTTTTGCTTTGGATAAACAGAAGATGTTTCACAAAAATAAGCAAAAACAGATCTAACTTTAACCCAGACTTTATTCATATCCAAAGCTCTCTCTTCAGGTATTTATGAATTTACTTCATATTATTCATTTTCTCCACAAATATTCCAGCAGGGGCTAATCTGTGCCAAGCGCTAAATTTGAAAGGAAGGAATACTTTTCTGAATCTAGGGTCTTCCTTGGGGTCAGCTTTGGATAGATATTAAAGATCACCAAGTGCGGAGAAAGCCAAAGGGGTTAATTTCTTAATTATCAATAATTACACAGACACAGGGTGCCCAAGCAGGCAGAAGCACTTCCTGGGTCCTGAAAGCACACAAATGGCTGAATCAGAATGTGGGCTGTTTCTCCCTGCAGATGGGCCCTAAACGTGTCTCCAAATTGCAATTATTACCCTGTACCTCTTATCGCAATCACCAGGAAGCACATATCACCCATACTTGCATTTGTAAATATTAACTCGCTCCCTAACACCCGTCAAACATTTTGTGGGCACAATAAGGAGGGTGTCACTTGAAGAAGTCAAGTCATCGAGGCCAGCAGCCTGGATGTCCCCACAGGGCTGAGGGGCTGCAATCAGTTCCCATTTATCCAGGGCTTCTCTGGAGCTGGACACTGGCTGCTCCCTCCATGCCCCTCAGCTCTTTAATCCTCGTTCCATCTCTGTGAGGGGATCCTCGTGTGAGCCCCTTTTAGGACGAAGCTCAGAGAGGCCCAGGGCCAAAAGTGGATACAAACCCCACCCTGGTAAGATGAGGGAGGATGAATGCAAGCACAGAACCTGTTATGTAGCAGGTGCTTAATAAATGACCCCTGAGCCTGTTATCAGGAGGTCTGGTCATTACTGCTTCTGAATCTACACATTTATCCTTTAGGCAGCAGAACAAAGCAGAGCAGAAACACCAAGAAAAGGCTCAAACCCTGCTCCCTACAGCTCATGATAAACCCAAATGATAAAAGGAGCAGAAACCACCAAGTGAGGATTCTCTCCCCTTTTCTAAACAATCCCCTCAGGAAACAAGTTTGGCGAATTGGCTTTCAAAACACAAACAAGATCACAGGTGCCTCCCTCCAGAGGAGCCATTTACAGAAGCTGGAAGCATTTTAAAGGAGGAGGGAACAGATTCCTCCGTGACAGCTTGGTGTGTCGAGGCAGGGTGGGTTCTGGGGCCGAACTGGAAGGATTTGCTGGGATTCCAGCAGTTGTTTAGACACAAACATTTTCAAGATAGAAGGTTCCCCCGTCCTGAGGCTGGATCTGAGCAGGGCTTTGTCTGGGGCCCCTACCTTGGCCCCCGTAGGCCTGTATTATAAGAGGGGGTCTGGCCAGGCCACTGGGGCCTCCAAACAGCTGTCCTGGGTACATGTTGTTCAGAAGCATCCACAGCCTGAAAAGCTGTTCTCCCGTCTGGCACCACAGAGGACCGTCTTTTCCAACTTGTCCTCTGTGACCTCCGGGTGTCTATCCCAGGGGTTCTTAGTCCTGGCTCTGTACTAGAATCTTCTGGATTAATTAAAAACTTTAGATGCCTGGGCCCATGTCAGGCCAATTGAAGAGGCATGTCTGTGGTAGAGCCTGGGATTGATTTCAAAGTTTCCCAGATGATCCTAAAGAGCAGCCAAGATTGAAAGCTACCTGAGCACACCCTAAGCACCGTTTCTACTTGAGGGCTGGAGGAGCGCTGACCCATCTGAGGTTGCATGGCTTCGGCATCACAGAGCTCACATCTGTTGAACATTGACTGCAGGCCAGGTGCTGCCCTAAGCACTCTACAGGATTTAACTCATTCGGCCCCAACTCCTGGTCTGTGAGGCTGGTGTTATCACCTACAAGTGAGGACACTGAGGCCCATGGTGGTGGAGTGCCTTCTCCCAGGTCACAGAGCCAGGAGGTGGCAGAGCTGGGATGTGGCCCAGGCAGCTGGACTCTGGCCACGCTCTCCTAACCACAGTTCTGCAGGAGTTCAGGGACAACCTGAACACCGCCACCATTCAAGGCTCTGTGTACATCCTCTCCAATCCTCACAGAACCCCTGAGGGTTGACAATCATCATCACCATTTCACAGACAGGGAAGCTGAGGACTCAAGGGAAGCCAGGATTCGCCCAAGATCACATGATCTTGGGAAAACCCCATTGCTTACTAAGGTCTATCGTCTCTTCAGGCTCGCTGCATCCTCATAACATCCTGGAAAGGTTGGTAGCATTACTGACATTCTACACATGGGGAAACTGAGGCTCAGCAAGGGGAACTGGGTTGCCCAAGGTAACACATCTTAAAATAACACCTTGATGGCAGGGCACAGTAGCTCATACCTGTAATCCCAGCACTTTGTGAGGCCAAGGTGGGTGGATCACCTGAGGTCAGGAGTTCAGGACCAGCCTGGCCAACATGATGAAACACTATCTCCACTAAAAATACAAAAAAAAAAAAAAAAAAAAAAAAAATGCTGGTTGTGGTGGTGGGTGCTACTCGGGAGGCTGAAGCAGAATCACTTGAACCCAGGAGGTGGAGGTTGCAGTGAGCCAAGATGGCGCCACTGCACTCCAGCGTGGGCAACAAGAGTGAAACTTCATCTCAAAAAAATAAAATAACACCTTGATTTGGGGGTGTCTACTCTGCACTGGGTGATTTATACACAGGAACTCAAATCCTTTCCATTCTCCCAAAGGAGTCCCTGATTATCATCAAGGAGCAGCCGCGGGGCCAGATCCTCATCCTGGCACTTTCTCCTTTTATAACAAGTACTATGAAGGAAGAGCCATTTCTTGCCCCTTTTACAGATAGGGACTCTGAGGCTCAGAGAGGAGACCTGTGTGGTGAGCAAGTGGGGGAGCCAAGGTCTGGTCCCCACCAGCCTGACTCACAGCCCCTGTCTCTATAACACTCAGCTATGCTTATCAAAGTGTGGAGAAATGCTCCACCCTTCTCATTCCAAACTCTTGCAGTTCTATAGCAATAAGCACAGGCTGAGGCAGGAGAATTGCTTGAACCCAGAAGGTGGAGATTACAGTGAGCCGAGATCGCGCCACTGCACTCCAGTCTGATTCTACAGATGAGGAAACCGAGGCTGAGAAAAGCAAAGGCACTATCTCCTCATCCCCCAAGTACCCAATGGGCATTTCCAGCGTTCCCCAAGCTCTCGTGTCTATCAGTTGAGCAAGTGCCTGAACTTCATGAACCCTGACACTAACCACCACCTTCCCTTTTTCCCTTTGAGATCCTTGACTTCACGCAATTCTAGGGAGAAGCCTCCTGCCATGGCACCCAGATCTGGTTACCCTATAGCCATAAACTGAAGTCAGTGGGCTCCTGACAGCCTGAGGGGAGAATATAAACTCTTGCTCCAATGAGCCCCAAGCACCCACCAGGAAATGACTCATTTCCTTATCCTTAGTCCTCAGCACCATGAGTAGGTGAGCATGTGGTCTGCTGGGCTGCAGGAGGCCCAACTCTGCTCCATGGATGCTGCTCAGTGATGTGCAGAGAACCTTTAGGAACAGGTTCCTATATCATGAGACATCTGCAGGACCTTTCTGATGGGGGCCAGTCCCTCCTACTCCCATAGGATTTGTTGTTTTGTTTTTTCTTTCTTTTTTTGAGACAGAGTCTTGCTCTGTCATCCAGGCTGGAGTACAGTGGCACAATCTCGGCTCACTGTAATCTCCACCTTCTGGGTTCAAGCAATTCTCCTGCCTCAGCCTATGCTTATTGCTATAGAACTGCAAGAGTTTGCAATGAGAAGGGTGGAGCATTTCTCCACACTTTGACCATCATAGCTGAGTGTTACAGAGACAGGGGCTGTGAGTCAGGCTGGTGGGGACCAAACCTTGGCTCCCCGACTTGCTCACCACACAGGTCTCCTCTCTGGGCCTCAGAGTCCTTATCTGTAAAAGGGGCAAGAAGCGGCTCTTCCTTCATAGTACTTGTTATAAAAGGAGAAAGTGCCAGGATGAGGATCTGGCCCAGTTGCTGCTTCCTGGCCTCCTCCCACCTCCCTCCTTTCTCATCCAGGGCATCATTTAGGCTGACAAAATGGCAAAGAGGAGTGAGCACTCTACTAGGAGTCAGCAGATTTGGGTCACACCTAGGCCACTTACTTGCTGTGACTGTCTAGGCACGGGATGCATCATCTGGGAACTTCAATGTCTCTTCCTGTGATATCTGCACAATCAGGGTAAAGCCACCCTCCCTGCCTATGTCCAGCGGTTGTGGGGAGACTTGATTGTTACAATGTCTAGGAGGGAAATTAGGCCATATCCACACACATTCAAACACACACCCCGCTGATCTAGCAATGGCACTTCCAGTGGGCGTCTCCCACCTGAGTAAGGTCACATATGTATAAGGTCATCCACTGCAGGACTGTTTTAATAGCTCAAGGTTGGGGACAACTTACGTATCCATCAATGGAAGACTGTAAAATAAATCTGACATTTCCATAAGCTGGAGTATTCTGTAGCTATTACACAATGCAGCAGGTCTCCATCCTGATATGAAATCTCAGTATCAAATGCTAAGGCTTACATTTGGGAGAGGTTTTCCAATCACCAATGGGTCTAACGGTCTGAATGTGAGTATTCTGAACCTTTAGGAAACTGATGAAAAGGAGAAGTGCTGGCTCCCTGCTTAGCGGTTCTGTTCAAGGAGCTTTCAGTCAGCACCTGTGATGCACCAGGCTCTTCTATGGAAACAATGTCTAACACTGGGGCAGGAACGAGCCTTCCTGGAATCAGATGTGGGCTCTGGTCCAGATCCTGTCACCAACTGGTCCTGTGACTGTGGGCAAGGCCCCTGTCATCTCCTGACTTCAAGTTTCCACCTGTAACTGGGGGTTGGGCTGCATGGTCTGAGGGTCCTTCCTGCACTAATGTCCCAGGATCCGGAGTTAGAACAACGATTCTGGGGCTCTGGCAGTAAATACAAAATGAGCATCTTTGCTGCCTTAACTGAGGAACCCAAAGTCACCTAGAAGGGAGACCTCCTCCCTGGGGTGAGGGACGTTCTATAATGACCCAGCTTTGTTCAGAGCCTTCAGTGACTGCATGAATCAGTCCCTAAACCATACAAGGGTTTTTCTAAAAGACCCACAGAAAATGCCCAAACCTCTGGCTTCTCCTCTCACCAGGGCCATCAGATTAAACAGTAAATCTGTGCCTTTTAGGAATCTTCTCAATTGATGTTTGGTGATGAAATAAAGGAAAGCACCCCCTCGCTGCTCCCTGCCCTGGGTGGATTCTTATGGGAAGGGATGAGAACACAAGCTTGGTGGAGCCTGGCACACAGTAGGTTCTCAGGGAGTGCCTGTTGCATAGAGAAGACTCGGCCACACTGAGGGGGAAGTGCTCTCTGGAGGCAGCAGGTGAGCTCTGGCCCTGTGCCTGGGCAAGTCACTCTATCTGTCAGTTCCCTCATCTGTGGAACCAAAGGGCTGGGCCCGATTGGAAGAGGCCAGGGCTACAGAGCCAGGCAGATGAAGGATGCAGATGTTCCCACCCTTTACCAGCCGTGGAGCCTTGAGCAAACAGCATGACATCTCCAGGCCTCAACTTCCCTTATCTGTAAAAGGGGGAGACATTAATTCATGAAAAGGAGCACCCACCACCACACTTGATTGTTGCTCAAAGAATGGAGGGTGTTATTATTGAGTTATTGTCACACACCAGGGGATGAAGGAGGCCTGCGATGTACTCACCACGCACAGAGAGCTCAGTGCCTGCTCCAGACTTCAACTCCACGTCGGGGCTCCCTTTCCGGAACTTCACACAGTAGTAGGTGCCGGCATCTGCTGGGGTGATGTTACTGATGCGGATGGAAAAGTCCATGTTGTTTCTCTTTGTGAGGTCTGAAACAGGTGTTACCCGGGGGAAGTGGCCTTCTTTCTGATGGTAGATTAATTCCCGGCCTGGTCCAGCTCCTCTGAACCACTGGATGGGCCCCACAGGGATCAGGGAGGTCACAGTGCAGTTCAGAGTGGCCAACTCTCCAGCTGCGACTGACACGGACTTCTGAGGCTGAATCACCTGCAGCTCCTCCTCACCCAACACTCCTGGAAAGGAGCACAAAGCAGTCCTTTTTTTTTTTGTTTTCATCCTTACATGATCCTCTGTGTTGCCTCAAGTGTTTATCAATGACTTTCATCGACAGGGTGCACACCAGGAGCAGGCTGTGAGGTCAGTATACTGTGTGTATTATCTCATTTAACCCTCACAACAAACCTGCAACTTGAGCCTATATTCTAAGTGGGGACACTGAGGCACAGAAAGCTAAGTGACATGGCAGAGAGTGGGTTTGAATGCTCGGAACCTCTCTGGAAGAGTCACATCTGAGCTGGGCTCTCTAATTCCAATCTGAATGAGCTAGAAGGGAGCCTGGTGTTCCAGACAGAGGCAACAGGCTGGGCAAAGTCTCAGAGAAGGGACCTGGCATGTGTGGGGCTCTACAAGGCATTAGATTCTGTTTCCGACCTGGTCCAGGATGCAGGCCCCGAGAAGGGAGGTTGTACTCAGTGGTTTGGGCAGTAGGAGAATGTGGTTTGAGTTCTGGATCAGTGGCCTACAGCTGTGTCCTTGGGCCACCACTCAGGTGACTAAGAATATCCAGTGTAGACTCATGCCAGTGTGTTTGAGTCCCCGCCTGGAGCCCAGGACTGAGCCTGGCTAGCAAAGTGCCACACAAATGCAAGAGCTGCCCTTAGTTTGCCCTTACTGCTCTCAGTCTTGGTTTCGTCATCTGTAAAATAGTTACTATGACCCCACCTCGATGGATCTCTGGGAGGATAAAACAAGCCAAGGCTGGGGACAGTGTCCAAACGCAGCATCTGGTTTTTAGAGTCATCAGACCTAGTTTAAAACCTGGCTCGCCCTTTGTTCTTGTGGGATCTTAGTTTATCCATCGCTTTTGAGTCTCAGCTTTCTTATCTACAGGATGGGTAGAACACCCCCGAGGCCTCTGCTTTGTTCTGAAAAGAAAACAAGATCACACATAGAAGTCACTTAGCCGGGAGCCGGGCACTGAGGAAGATGTTGTTACTATACACTGAATAAACAAGGCGGCGGCTGTAGCTCAAACTTCACTCTCACCAACACCTGCTGATGCCCTGTGACCCAGGCCTCAATGTGATGGGGACACACTGGAGCTGGACCCAGTCCAGGCCTCAAGGGCTCCCAAGTGTGTAGCTGGAAGGAGTTGTAGAGGTCAGCTGCAGGAGCCTGAGCTCCAATCAGAGACACTGGGGCACACAAGACAGGGACCCTGGGTGGAGAGACTGGGATGCAGGGGAGAGAGCCCAGATAGGAAGAAGAAGGCAGGATGAGGTTGTCATAGGATGCGTTGAAGATGCTTAGGGACCGAGTGAGAACAGTTCAGAGCAAGGCACAGCCAGGGCCTTGATTCTGAACAAGGTGAGGTACAAGAAAAAAAAAAAAGAAAGGCTGGACGCAGTGGCTCACGCCTGTAATCCCAGCACTTTGGGAGGCTGAGGCGGGCAGATCACGAGGCCAAGAGATCGAGACTATCCTGGCTAACACGGTGAAAGCCCGTCTCTACTAAAAACACAAAATAAGTTAGCCAGGCATGGTGGCAGGCGCCTGTAGTCCCAGCTACTCGGGAGGCTAAGGCAGAAGAATGGCATGAACCCGGGAGGCGGAGCTGGCAGCAAGCTGAGACCGCGCCACTGCACTCCAGTCTGGGTGACAGAGCGAGACTCCGTCTCAAAAAAAAAAAGACAGATCATGATCATAAAGACCTCAGAGAAACACATGCTTAAGAGCTAGAATGGGGGAGAAGGAGAGAATGAGGTAGATAGAAGAGTGGCAGCTACCTGGTATGCAGGTGACAGGTGACTTGGGGCCCCAGTTGGACTTTCCACTGACCTTGTCCTGCCCTGACCTGGGCCACCTTTGCCTTGTACATCAGACAAGGCTGCGGCAGATGTCCAGAGCAGCCCCTCTGGCTCTGGCTGGGCAGGAGAGAGACCCTGTGAATTTGCCCAGCAACCCATGGCCTGGCACCACCCCACTGGCAGGGGCAGGACAGCCAGGGAAAGAGGCTCACAGACCCCTCTCTGCCCTCACTGCAGCAAGCCCAGGGCTATCTGCCCATTGTCCTGCCTCTTTCTCCCATTCCCAGCCTCACCCAGTCTTGATTGCAAGGGATCACCGTTGGGGCCCAGTTCTCATGGCAGGTGAGTGGAGTCTCAGAGTACCTAAGACCACTTCACCTGCTCTGGGTGTAAATATGACCATTTCGACTTTATTTTCCTGACCAATCACTTAAGACCTCAACTGCTTTTATTGTCAGGAAGTCCAGCTTCTCATTTCATTTCCATTTGAAGTTGAACATGGCAAGATCTTCATGGCACAGGAGAAAAAAACAGAACCCACAGTGGACAGAGGCCTAGCCAGCATCAGACAGCCTGAGAGGGGTGAGGCTGGTGGCCAGAGGTGTGGGAGGCCCGTCCAGGCGGGGACATCAGAGGCAGCACCAGCAGCTGCCAGCAGTACTGAGCTAGGAACTTTCCCAGTAGGTCTGTATTTCAGCCTCGAGACTGGACCAACTGGAAAGGCTGCCTTGCGGAAGCACATCTGCTGGGGCCAGTAGGCCTGGGCGACAGCATGGCTCCCGCCTTAGCCACCTCTGTACCCACCTTCCCTGGACCCCCATTCCATCATCCATAAAGTGGGGTTCTGGCATCCACCCCAGCACAGTCATGAGGACCCCAACACGGTGGTAAGACTGCTGCATAGGTGCTGGGTAAGTTTTAATTCTCATTCCCGTTATCATCACATAGCTGTATTATTCATATATTTGATTTTCTCTGGATTGTCACATTCCCAATAGTAGGATGTAGGATCCACAAGGGACTGTTTCCAACCTCCTGCCTAAAACGGTGTCATCGATAAAAATATGCAGAATGAATGCCGTAACGAATGAAGGAAGGATTTCATTGGCTCCATGACCCTGGGCAAATCTCCTCTCTCTTCATGTGTTAAATGGAGTTGATACTGGCATATCTAGGAGAGGGTGCAGGCCTGGAGCCCGGGACTGAGCCTGGCTTGCAGTTATTATTATCCTTATCAATAACACCACACGGGGCTGTGAGTCAGCAGTTGGTGAGGGAGCAGGAGGCGCAGGAGAGGCTGCGGAGTCAGGCGTGCAGCATGTTGGAGCAGGGCTATTCTTGTGGTGCAGCCGGAGGCCTGTAATCACACCCCAGGCAGGCGACAATAAAATCTGGAGTTGTGTAGGGTTGGCTCCCCCATTTTTTTTTTTTAGCTCCTCTCAAGCTCTCTCCACCAACTGCAGCCAGATTTAGGCGGCTTAATTAATTAGCTAGTGTTTATAAAGCGTTTGAAGAATTTTAAAAGTGCGACGTAAGTGCCAAATATTATTTTAATCTGTGTATGTGTGTGTTTTTTTCCAGTAGAGAGGTTTTTTATTTTTTTTTTTTCCCCTTGCTTGCTTTCTTTTTCTCTGCAGGTTCTGTTCTGAGAATCAGGCTTGTTAAAAATCACTCCTGGTTCTGGGTCTCGGGTCACTTGCTGGCCAAATTATTTCCTGCTCTCCCTTGCCCGCCTGGCAGAGGACGCAACTGTCCAGGGGCCTGAACCGTCTCAGGGAGAGGAGGGCGGCTGGGCAGGCATTCCCACGCACTGCCGGTGGGAGTGGAAATTGGAACATCCTTTCGGGAAAGCAGCTTGGCAGGATGAACCAAAGGTGTGAAATCTGTTCACCAGCCTTTGCTGGGCTGCTCCCTGAGGACGTGACCCCAGATATGGAGTAGGTTTCCTGTATAACGATCTTAAAGATGTTGGAAAAAGCCCAGATGGTCAACGATAGGGGATGGTTAAGTGAATTACGGCCTATCCCCTATATGGAATTACAGGCAACCGTAACAAGCCATTACCATGAAAACGGCGGTCATATAGAAATTTTCATGGCATCATTTTAAATAATATTGTGTTTATGCAAATAAAACCTGTTCATTGCAAGGCATTTAGAGAAAATAAAGAAGTATGAAAACAAAGTAATAATCTCACATCACACCATCAAAGATAACTGCAATCAACATTTTGATGTAGTGAAAATACGAGTGAAGAAAAACAATCTAACATCATACCTTTAGGTAACCAAGAATATGTGCAGACATTCTGCTTTGCATTCACTTAAGTGTTTGCATGAAAATAAAAAATTGAAAACATCCTAATATCCCAGGAAAGGAGACTGGCTGATCCCATTACAGTGAATCCACTTTCACAGCTATAGGCCAAGTCTATAGCCATGAAAATGATGGT
Organism: Piliocolobus tephrosceles; assembly: GCF_002776525.5. Lineage (NCBI taxonomy): Eukaryota > Metazoa > Chordata > Mammalia > Primates > Cercopithecidae > Piliocolobus > Piliocolobus tephrosceles. The sequence continues at coordinate 2,209,058 of NC_045453.1, forward strand.
ACAGAATTACAATGGAAATGTGTTACAAGATCAGAGTCTGTTACCAAGTGGTAGATCCGGTGTGATTCCAAACTCCCAGTTTTGGGCAAAAAAATGATATTAAAGAGTAGCCATGATTATTTTGAGTGGTAGATTTACATGGAATTTTGCTCTTGTTTACGTTTTCTGTTTGCACTTCTTTCATAAGAAAAAAAGATGAAGAAAATCTATACTCTCTGTATGATCATGACTTTGTAAAATAAAACTATATATAAACAACTGGAGGGTATTAAACAAAGCTATAAAATGTAACTCTCTTTGGATCATGAATCTAAACCTCATGAGGTTTTTCTCTTTTTTTCCCCTCCTACTTTGGGCATTTTTCAGCTTCTCTAAATTGGATGAACACAAAAGAATATTTATAGCATCTCATTTTGTTTTTTAAAAAACCTGTACATGTAATGATGTATGTTACCATATGTGTACTGTTTGAATGAACCTCTCCTCCAGGGATTTAGTCTGTTTTGTTCACTGCTGTTTCCCCAGCTCCTGCTACTGTGGTTGGCACAGTGTAGATGCTCAATAAATATTTGTTGATTGGTCAATCGCATGTCTAGAGAAAAAGGTTTGCAAGGACGATAGGTTAAACATGGCACTGTTGTGGTGTGTTACACCTGGGAAATGGGACTGAGGTAGGATGGGGGTTGGCATGTTTTCTTATTGCTTTATAATAAATCATATATTGTATTTTTTTGCAGTGAATATTTATTGGTTTTGGAAAAAAGTTAAAGTAATGAAACAAAACACATGAACATGTTTTCTAAGGGGAGAAGTCAGCACAGGGGTGGTCACCATGTTTGTTGTAAGAGGAACTCAGTGCCCACAGCAAGGGCGGTCAGTGCTGCATTCTGGATCCTTCTGTGTGCCAGGCCCTGAGCTAAGGGCTATGAAATGGCTGTGTCCCTGGACTCATGGAGCTTCCACCCACGAGGCAAAGATGGATTTCAAAGAAATCACTCAAATGATTACATCTGGAATATACCTAACCCCCTTGGGCAAGAGGCTCCTGCTGGCATCTTAGATCCCATCTCCCGGCCCCTTGCTGTGACCTGCTTCTCCCGCCACATCTCCTTTCTCTTCTTTGAACTGGCCAAGGATGGTGCGACCACCTGCATCGAATGCCACTGAGAGATGCAGTCAGATGAGGGCTGAGAACCGACCACTGCGACTTAGAAAATATATTTGATTTCTTAAAAAACAATGTTCATGTGTGTGGCTTTTCAGATTAAAAGATGAAAATAATTTTCATAAAGAGTAAAAAAACTATGCATAGTCACTTTTCTTTTTTTTTATTTTTTGAGACAAAGTCTCACTCTTGTCACCCAGTCTGGAGTGCAATGGTGCGATCTCGGCTCACTGCAACCTCCACCTCCCGGGTTTAAGTGATTCTCCTGCCTCAGCTTCCCGAGTAGCTGGGGTTATAGGCACCTGCCACCTCGCCCAGCTAATTTTTGTATTTTTAGTAGAGATGGGGTTTCACCATGTTGGCCAGGCTGGTCTCAAACTCCTGACCTCAGGCGATCTGCCCGCCTCAGCCTCCCAAAGTGCTGGGATTACAGGCATGAGCCACTGCACCCGGCCCACATAAATGCTTTTTCTAATAGAAAAAATAGAACTGAAGCTTGAGGCGGGGGTGGGGAGGGCTGCCTTGCCCTGGGGTGTGAGTCTTCCAGAAGCCTGTCTCATGGGGCAGGGAGAATGAAGCTAACAAGCACATTTCCCAAAAGCCAGCCTTGCCCAGGTGCTCACTGCCATTGCATGGGAGCTTGCCCATCCCCTGGAAGCAGTGGGCCACCACAGCAAGAGTCACAGGGACAGGCTGGAGGCCACCTGTTTGGATTCTTTGTAGATTCTTTGTTTGTACTCAAGGATGGCCAGGGCCTGGGAGGCTATGGCTGGAGCTCTGGCAGTGCACAGGGCTCAACATTCTAGAGTGGCTGCAGTGATACCCGGCTCCCTTCTTCCCTCACCATTATTGTTATTCACCATCCTCAGAAGGCTGCAATTTTCTGCCCCACACTTATAGCTGCTCCTCATCAGGGGCTGCCTCTACTATCTTCTGTGTGTGACTTAATGCTGTGTGCAAGAGTATGTGGTGCAAGAGTGCATTAAAGAGGGTGCTCACAGGATGTAGTACAGGACCTTGCAATAGCACGTGTGAACATAAATGTGCATTAAAGTGGATGCATACAGGATGTAATAAAGGGCTATGCAGAGAACATGTGAACATTAAGTGTGCATTAAAGCGGATGTACACAGGATGTAGTACAGGGCTTTGCAATAGGACATGTGAATATGAGTGTGCTGAGTGTGCATAAGAGTATGCACATGAGAACACATGTGTACATACATGTATGAGTGTACAGAGCATAAGCATCTGCACACACATGTACACATGGGTGGGCACAAGGAGGAGTGTGAAAGAGACGGTGCCTGTGTGCCGGAATATGTCAGAGTGCAGCACAGGAGTGTGTCTGAATGGGGGGCTAGGGATCATGGGTGTGGGCATGTGAATTGTGTGCAGGAGAGTGTCTGAATCATGGTGGCCTGGGCATGTGTGGGAGGGTGTGAGTGTGTGGGAGGGTGATGCAGGAGCGGCATGCACGTGAGTGTGGTGTGTATGTGTGTGTAGAGGGTGTGCGTGTGGGGGTGGCACGTGTGTGACAGAGTGCTGAATGCGTAAATGTGATTGTGAGGGTATGCGCACTGACAAGCAGGGAGGTATGCACATGCCACTATTTGTGTGCACCCCAGGTGTCCGTGCGCCCGTGTTTGGGAATGTGTCCAGCTGGGAATGTGCCTGGCATAGATGAGGTTGCTGTGTAAGTTTCCACAAGCACAAGGGTGATGGAGGATGTGAGAAGACACACTTCCCTCAAGTCTGCCATGGGCTCCTGGTGGTCAACACCCTGTGTGGTATCTGTCTAGGGTCCTGCCCTTGATAGGAGGTGCTAACCTTTCTAGAGCACCTAGTTACTATGTGCTGGCCACAGGGCACAGCAGTGAACAGGCCAGCCCAGAACCATCTGCTGGAGCCCATGACCCCATGCAGGGAGGCGAAAGGTAGCTGGGGCTGCATTCATGGTCGGGGCTGCACCACTGGATGGCTGCATGGATGCCACAGTTCCCAAGAAGAGACCTTGGGGATCCAACAGCCATGACTACACAGCGATTTCCTCTGGAGTCAGAATGATTCATTCATGCCCTCTCAAACCTCACTCTGCTGCCAGACCCTGTCCTAGATACCATAGAAAACAGAGCTAAATAAGACAGACCCTTGCCCTTGAGAATATCTTAGCATGTGGGGCCGTCCTGGACATGAGCAATGACCACACACATGGCGATCAGTGTTGCAAGAGGGGGTCTGGGGATGGGGTTCTGGAAGAGTGAAACCCAGGAAGACTTCCTGGAGCTGGTGGCCCCTGAGCTAGGTCTTCAAGGCTGACAGAGGCTGGGGTGAAGAAAGGCATTCCAAGAGGAGGTAACCACATGAGCAAAGATGCAGAGATGACAGGACTCAGGGTAGAGTCCATGGAACATGCTCACTGGCTATAAGGAAGCTGAGATGGGGAGGACCTGGGACTGGGCTGACCTAGCGCCCTGAAGGATGGTTTCGGTTGCCCATCTGAAGAACAGGCCAGCACTGGGAGCATTCTGCCGGCACCACTGGATACACCCGTCGGGCAGGGACAAAGCAGGTGCTGTGGTAGAAACTGCTACCTGCATTGAAGCTGCCAAAAATGGGGATGCATGTGGCCTAGTAAATGAGATGAGGGCTGGCCCAGGGGCTCAGGGTCCCCACTCCTTCACCCTTGCCCTGGGTAGCTCTGAGAACTCAGTGCTGTGCCATATCCCTGCAAGGAAAGGGCAGACTCTGGTGGCCCCTTCCATGCAGTAGATAAACTAAGGTGGTAAGAGCTCAGGAGCTCCGGCTCTGGGGCCAGATGACCTTTATGTCTTGTCTCTAGCAGGGTGATTGGCAAAGTCGCTTTTCTCTAAGCCTCTGTTTCCTCACCTGTAAACAGGAAATGCAGATCCCTCCCTCCCCAGTCAGATGCTCTGTAGTTAGAAGTGCTGGACTGAAAATGAGACATTTCCTTGACTCCCTTTCATCCATGTCCCACAACCCATCTGTTAGTAGATCCTGCTGGCTCAACTTCTAATACGTGGCCAGACCCTGACCTCTTCTTACCACCCTGACTGAACCTCCACGCTGACCTCCCTGCCTCTGCCTCACCTCTCTACCAGCCACGTTACCCCAGCAGCCAGAGGAGCCTCTAAAACCTAAGTCAAGTGACATTCCTCCTTCGTGCAAAACCCTCCCGCAGTCCCCACTGCACTCAGAGTGAAATCCAGAATTTTTACAGTGGACCCAGGGGCCTACAGCCTTGTTCTTCCCAATTGTGCCGGATTCTCCACTCACCACATGGCCTTTGCACTCACCATTGCCTCTGCCTGGCACTTTCATCCCTAGATATCTACGTGTCTGGCTCCCTCCCCTCCCTCAGGCCTATCTGAGAGGCCTTCCTTGGCCATTCTGTCTAAAATATTATCCACTTCAACGTCCCTGGCTCTGCTGAATTGTTCTGTATATCATCCCCACTCAAAAAACTACGCATTTCCTTGTTAATTTTTTTAAAAGTGCTCATTTCCCTATCATAGACTCTTATAAGTCCTTTGAGAGCAGGAACTGAGTTTTCTTCCCTAGGGTTGGAGCAGTGCCTGGCACTGGTTGAAAGTATGTTTTGATTTGGATTCCAACTCTGCTACCCATGAGACTCCAGGAAATGTCTCAACCCCTCTGGACCTCTGGCTCTTTATCTCCAGAATGGGTCTGATGATGATGATGATGATGATACTAGGGTTGTTCTGAGAATGAAACGGGCTAGTGTGCCTGGCACAGAGTAAGTACTCAATGCAGAGCAGCTGTCACCATGCAGATGGGTGTCTAAAGATGAAGGGGGCGACAGATGACCACGTCCTTAAGCCTGAGAGGCTCAGGATCCTCTCCGAGGGAAAAGCAGCTCTGCCTCAACGCATGCATGAGGTGAGCAGGCTGAGCACACTGCTGGCAAGGAGTCAGGGGGGACAGGCAGTGCTGGGAGCCCTATGGAGCATTTGCCGGGTTCAGATGGAACCTGGAGGTGATGAAGCGATGCTTGCAGTGTGACCCTGTTTGCAAAGTGGCAGGAAGAGAACTGCAAATCTGTGTAAATATCCTTTAGACTTAACAGGCTCTTGAGGGACCAGCAGAGGCTGGAAGAGCAGGTAGAGGACATTGACATCTACTAGGCTTGGTGCCTTGACAACCTAAGGACCTTCTTTCCTTCTCCCCGTTTTGCAGAGGAAGAAACTGAGACCTGGAGAGGCTGAGAGCTTGGGAGATTCTCCCAACCTCCAGGCCCCAACCATTGCCCTGAGACAGGCCCTGCTGCTGCACAGCTACACTTTCATGGGGGCAATACATGGGCTAGGCCAGATAACCAGAAGCCTTCATTTAGCCCTCAGGACATTCCAGCCCAGAGTGGCAGGTGCTATTGTCACTATCCCCTCCTACAGATGAGGAAGCAGAGCCTGGAGAGGCAGGTAAGTGGCAGAGGTGGGATTCCAACACTGGAGCCTGGAGCCACCCCATGCAATTGCTTCTCCCTGCGACAGGTTCCCTCCAGTTTGGGCTTCTGGATTCTCAGGTTGCCAAGGATGCGCACACATTTTCCCAGCCGAGATAAAGGCCCCCTTAAAAGCGACACGCATTTATTAAATGACATTTGCCAGGGTTTCAGCACACTGCCGGCAGCAGTCAGTCTCTGGACTGACGGGATTTTTCCCCAAGCTGACACTATTCACTGATTCCTTTTATAGAGCATTTTGCAGCTTGCAAAAGCACTTTCCACGGCTCTTAATTCCTTAACCCTCAATAGTCACCCATTTGGGAGGAAATAACGTTAGCAGTTCCATTTTACAGATGGGGAAACGGAGGTTCAGAGCTGGGAAGACACCTGCCCCAGAGTACACAGCCAGTAAGCGGCACATGCTGGACTCCGATTCAGGAATGAGCCCCAAAGCAGAAGCCCCTCCATGGCCTCTCCTGCCAGAGGAGTCTGTGGAGTCATCAGGACAAAGGGCCAGGAGGAAATGGAGGCTAGAGCATCAGGGCTGGAAGGGACCTGCAAGAGAGGAGCTGAGCCGAGCCCCCTGGTCACAGAAGGACAAACTGAGGCTGAGGGGGCAGAAGAGTGGGGAGTGGGTTTCAGGTCTCCCTGCTGGCAAAAGATGGAGCAGAGACTCCACCAGCTTTCAAAATTCCCAAACCATAAAATGATGACAATCACATAACAGCAGTAACAATAGCTAATAAGCGCCGATGCTGCCCAGAGCAAGACAGGCCTCATGGAACCTCTGCAGGAACCCAGTAAGACAGGGCTGTTACCACCCCCATTTCACAGAGGACCAGATGTGAAGCTTTGGGAGGTACAACCATTTGGCCAAGGTCACAGGGCTGCCAAGCAGTCTGATTCCACCTCCCTCTGTCCTAACCCCTACCCCGCACCAGATTGCCTCATGCAGTGACCCTCTGGAGGAGGCTAACTTCAAGGTGGGGCCTCCAAGCCAACCCCCAGCCTAGAGTGCAGCACTAATTACGTCACGTTTCATGGTTTGCAGCACCTGATCATTCATCATGGTGTCTAAAGTGGGGCAAGCAGTTTGTGTAGCCAGAATTTTAAGTACGAATTCTGGGGTTTCTTGGCTGCCTCCTCCTATCCCTCCTGGCATTGATATCTTTGTGCTTCCTGATATCTTAGGGTTCTTTATGACAGCTTGATGGGCAGGGAATTGTGGTATGATCCTGGCCCTGGCCGCAGAGGTGGGACTGTGTGGTAGTTAGGGAATAAGCTTTGCTTGTACAACCTCATAACTCCAAGCCTGCTCTTTAAAAGGGGGCTTTTAGTACCCACCTTGTTATTTCATTCAGTCAGTATCTTTTAACCCACCTACTCTGTGTCAGGCCCGGTGCTGAGGTCATGGGAGGCCCGACGGTGAGTAAGAGACACAGCCCATCTCTCACGCAACTTATATCCTAGTGGGGGAGACAGGGCTGAAATAATGTAATGAATTAATATAGAAATGGCTAGGAGCACTAGGCAACAGGCAGATTTCGCCCAGTGATAGAAAATCACAAGCGAGAACCTCTTTTGCAATGGGATGGTTGGGAAAGCATCCGAGGAAAGGAGGTGGCACCTGAGACCCAAAGGAAGCGAAGACCAGGGAAGATGTTCCCATAGAAGAGACAACCGGTGCAAAGGTCCTGGGGTGGGAAAGAACCTGGTGAAGGGCCAGAAAGGAGGCTTCCAAGGCTGAAGCCCAGGGAGCAAGGAGAGTGGTCAGAGGTGAGGATGAAGAGACAGACATGGTTCAGAAATGCCATACGGTAAGGACTTCGATTTTCTACCAAGGGTGGTGGGAACCACCGAAAAACGTTTCAGCAGAACCAAAGATGACTTGATTCACTCCAGCTGCTATGGGTGAAGAGCCTGAAGGGTGCAAGGGTGGCCGTGGAAAGCAGCCAATGGGGGTGCTGCAGCATTCAGGGGCCTAAATCCTAGCTCTGCATATAAAAGCTGTGTGACCTTGGGCAAGTCACTTTACCTCTCTGAGTCTCAGTTTCTTCATCTGTCCAATGGGTTAATGGTATTTCCTATCTTTCCTTCCTTGGTGATGAGAATTAAATGAGAGAATGCATAATGATCCTGTCACAAGCCAGACATGCTCCATGTCAGGTGCTCAATGAGCCACATTCTGCTGGTCTGGCCGGCCCTGACCCCTGCTCACTCCCCCACCTCTTCTCCTTTCACTCCAGCCCCACTGGCCTCTTTGCAATTCCTGGAACATACAAGCTCATTCCTGCCTCAGGGCCTTTGCACCTGCCATTTCTCCCACATGGAGGGCTCTTTTCCTGCTATCCCCGTGGCTACTGGCTACTCTTCCATTTTCTTTTCTTTTCTTTTCTTTTTTTTTTTTTGAGACAGAGTCTTGCTCTGTCACCCAGGTTGGAGTGCAATCTCGGCTCACTGCAACCTCTGTCTCCTGGGGCCAAGCAATTCACCTGCTGTAGCCTCCAGAGTAGCTGGGATTACAGGCACATGCCACCATGCCCGGCTAATTTTTGTATTTTTAGTGGAGATGGGGTTTCGCCATGTTGGCCTGGCTGGTCTCAAACTCCTAACCTCAGGTGATCTGCCCAGCTCAGCCTCCCAAAGTGCTGGGATTACAGGTGTGAGCCACCGTGCCCGGCCTTACTTCTCCATTTTCTTGAGGCCTGTGCTCTTTAGAGCAGCCCTCTCTCTGTCCTAACCTTCTTCTTTCCCTCCTCCTGCTTTTCTCCCCAGCTATGTGGCATCATTTGTTTACCTGGGTGTATTTTTTTCTTCCTCACTAGAATGTCCGCTGCACGAGAGCAGGTGTTTTTGTCTGTCTTGTTCACATTTGTATCCTCCAAGCACCTAGAGCCCTCCCTGGCACATAGTAGATGCTCAAAAATATTTGTTGAATGAATATTTACAATTAAAATGACCCTAATAATGACTGCAAAGTGGTTAAGGGTAAAGTGAGGAGTGGAGCCTGGCTTTACCTCTCACTGGCTGTGTGGCCTAAGGATGAGCCCCAGTTGGCCTTGGGAAGCCTCAGTTTCCTTATCTGTAAAGTGGGGATGAAGGACCATACTGTTTGGCTCATGGTGAGGGTCAGACAACAGTTCACGGGAAGGGATGTGGAGAGAGTATGGGTGGGTGAAATGACACCCCATGTCTAGCACTCACTTTATGATACCCCCGATTCTCCTCTCCCCAGCAAAAATAGGGGCAGGGGACAAGCATGGTAGAGAGTTGATCAGTGTCAAAGCTGAGGCTCATTACATCATTCCTTCTCATTTTGCATATGTTTGAAATTTTCCAAAATAAAAAGATAAGGAAGAGCTAACACATGTTCAAGGCTCAGCCTGTGCCGAGCACATCGTGTACCGAGTATTTCTTCCACCACGGGCTTCCATTTCTGGAGAACACCGATGGTCGGCCTGAAGAATGGAACTGTAGAAACGGCGCTGGTATCACCGCCCACCTGCTCCAGCCGTCCCTCCTGGCTGGGAGGCCCATCGCTCACTCCCGGCTTCCAATCTCCCTCCTGATCCGAGCACCTGATCTCCTTGGGCTCTTGGCGCTAATCTGCAGCCATCTAACACCCTGCGCCCCCGAATGAATGTGCCAGGAAATCTTACAGACACAAAGAACCAATTCTGCAGCGTTTCCGACTTCCACCTCAGCTGTTTTGCATCTCTCTGGACCGAGGGCCTGGCAAGACACCTGGCAGGGAAAATCTATCTCATGGAGGGCTTCATCACAATAACCACCCCAGGAACACCCGAAGTTTACAGGAAAGCAGATTCAGCTGTGAAAATAGATGCTTCCTTCTCTAGTACGGGGACAGGGACGCACCTTGGGGACACACACTGCCCCCACCTCATAGAAAGGTGCACTGATAGAAATATGAGAGGAGGCCGGGTGCGGTGGCTCATGCCTGTAATCTCAGCACTTTGGGAGGCCGAGGCGGGTGGATCACTTGAGGTCAGGAGTTCGAGACCAGCCTGACCAATATGGTGAAACCCAGTCTCTACTAAAAATACAAAAATTAGCCGGGTATGGTGGTGTGCGTCTGTAGTCCTAGCTCCTGGGGAGGCAGAGATAGGAGAATTGCTTGGACCCAGGAGGCAGAGGCTGTAGTGAGCCTAGATCGCACCACTGCACACCAGCCTGGGCAACGAAGTGAGGCTCCATCTCAGAAAAAAACAAAAAACAAAAAACAAAAAAAACAAACAAACCAAAAAAACAAAACGAGAGCATCACTAAGGGAGCAGGGTGCCATCACACCTGGGCCTCAGTTTCCCTACCTGTCAAGCAAGCCTCAGTGACGGCTAAGGAATGGCACAACAGTTAACCACATAGGCTCTGTGATTAAGCTGACAGTGGCTATCCAAATCCGGCGCTTACTGTGTGGCCTTGGGCAAGCTGCTTCACCGTTCAGAGCCTCAGTTTCCTCGCTGATCGAATGGGTCCGAAGATACCGATGCGTATCACCAGGTGGCTGTGAGCACCACCAGGGTCGCACACACCAAGTGCTGAGCCCAGGAAGCAGAGAACCCAGATGGTTCCTAGAAGTATTACGTTAGTGTTTTCCCACGGAATTCGGGATGCTGTCAGATTTCTGGCTGAAACAGTGGAAAGTTCCAGCACAGCCCAGTTTTTAAAAGCCTTGGCCTGGACCACAGGAGGCTTGGCATTCCAGCCAGGCCTTGCCATGGATCTCCTGCGTGGGCCCAGCCAGTTTTTTTTCTCTCTGTTCTTTTGGCTGCACAATAAGGCACTGGATGAAAGCACAGAGGGCTCTCTCAGGCCCCCTACGGCTTTGCAGGTCCGGGAATCCACAACTGCAGACTTGTGGATCCAGAGACACCTAGAGGCAGGCTGTGCCCACAGTGCTCAGTCCCTAGTAACAGGCAATTAAATCACCCTAGCCTGGGTTTCTACTCAACTTGTCCATCCCCCAACAGCATAAAAGCTGGGCGACGTGGTGGCTCACGCCTGCAATCCCAGCACTTTGGGAGGTGGATCACCTGGGGTCGGGAGTTCAAGACCAGCCTGACAAACATGGAGAAACCTCATCTCTACTAAAAATACAAAATTAGCCAGGCGTGGTGGTGCATCCCTGTAATCCCAGCTACTCGGGAGGCTGAGGTTGTGGTTGAGCCAAGATCGCACCATTGCACTCCAGCCTGGGCAACAAGAGCAAAACTCCGTCCAAAAAAAAAAAAAAGCTACAAGGAAGATATCAAGCTGAAGGACATTTGTTCACAGAACAGCCTTTGCTGTTTTTTAAGTACCCCCTATGTGTAAGCAACTGTGCTAGATGCTTTATGAAAATCCATCCCAATGTTATAAATGAGGAATCAAAACAGAATAAAGCCATGCTAATTACAACACTGGTTAATATGTACTGAGTGCTTACTACATACAAGGCATGGCTTCCAGCATTATACATGCATTAATTAACTTAATCCTTGCAATAGAGTGGCTAATGCCATTCCTCTTTTACAGATGAGCAAAATAAAACACAGATTTCTGCAAATTGTCCAAGTCAGTAGCAGGGTTCAGATCAACACCCAGGGGTCTTAGCACTGTCTTAGCACTACTCTAGGTTGTGTGTCTGCGAGGAGAGGCTCCTCTGACCTCCCCCCAGGAGGCACATTAAGTTGAACCTCGAAGGATGAGTAGGATTCGGACATAGGAAGACAAGGAGGTACAGGAAGGGCATTTCTGATGGCAGGAACAGCACGGGCCGAGGCCCAGAGCTGAGAGTTCAGCTGAGGGCATGGATCCGTACAAAAGCATTTACCAAACGGAGTGAGGCCGCATGCTAATGGGCGTTCTACAATCAAATGCCTCTTGTTCGTATGTTCAGGGAACACTGGAGTAAATGTGACCCAGCTCGGGATTCTACAATGCAGGGCTTCTCAGGGTCTTTGGGGTGCTCGCATGGCTGAGTAGCCAGCAAAGCTCTGGTCTGCAGGGAGGAAGCCTTGTTATCCTGCAGCATCTCAACAGGTCAGCTTGTTGGAAAACATGTGGCTGGAAATCAGGCCTGGCAGGGAGGAAGCCCAGGCCTCACGGCAGCTTTGTGTTTTTTTTAAAGAAAACTTGGACCCACTCAACAGTTTTGAGCTGGGGAGTGACATGATCTGAGTTGTGTTGACAGGCCAGAAATCTGAGCACATTTAAAAAGAGAGAGAGAGGGGGAAAACCTTCCGTCAGTCCAAGACTACAAATAAGAAAATAACCTGTCGCACGGAGCCATTGGAAGCAGCAAGCGAGCGCGTGTGGGATCCGTACAACACTTTTAGACTCCCTTCCTCTCGCACACCCCCTCTCCATCTGTCGCAAAGGGCACCAGGAAGATGCAAGGAGGAATATTCCAGCTCTGGGGGCTCCAGAGCTCAGCAGCCCAGATGGGGGGCGCTTATGGGAGCCACATCACCCCTCATGTGTTGTTACTGGTGAGGACTAAGGGACTGTCAGTATTGCCACCCTCAGCAGGCTTTCAGAGAAATGCTTGTGACTTCATCAAAACCTCTGCCCAGAGAAAGAACTCTTCCACAGTCCTCCGCCCAAGCCCAGAGAGGGGCCTCTCTCACTCCCTCTCCAGCTTGGACTAAATCATCCTGATTAAGTCACTGAACTTATTCCTTAGGAGCCACCCAGCAGGAAGGCCAGTATCCAAAATCCTGGCTCCTCTCTATCACTTGTAAGTTACTTCCCCGGTTTGGGACTCAGTTTTTCACATCTGCAAAATGGGGATAAGAGCCAATTCATGTTTTGCGGATGAGATGATGCAGGTGCAGCATCTAGCTTGGAATGCCGTTAACTATTTAATGAACGTTGGTTCTCCTCCCTTCTCTCAACACGTGGTTCACACCAGCACGTCATAGGTGCTGCATGACTGCAAGTACAGACATGAATTATAGTGAGTTCCCGAGGGGCTGGTAAAGGCCAGAAAGTACTCAGAGAAAACTATGGCTTTAAAGGAGCTTCCAACGGCCTGAGCGTGTCGAGCCAAAGCACTCCCGCCCCGTTGTCTCTTCTTAAGAAAGAGGAAGTGAGATTAACTTTACCATTTAGGAAAGTACAGAGGAGTCCCCAGAGTGTCACCCTCTACCAAAGGGTCACAGCTTCACTGGGGGGCTCTGCTTCTCCCCAGATCCTGAACTGCAACTTGGCTTGGCCTCCTCCAGGCCAGAGAGAAAAAATGAATGGGAGTTTACCTGAGGTCGGCCTGGGGAGTGACTTAGAGGTCTCAAGGCCTCGCTGGGGCCAAGCAGGCATCCTGTGGGTTCAGCGTCAGGCCCTGCTGACACAAAATCAGGTGCCAGGTGTCCCCAGGCCCCAGTCCTTTGCCCTTCTCCCAGCCTCAGAATCTCCCTCAGTGCAGTTGTTTTAGGAAACAGGCCTAAAACATTGGGTCCAAAAACATAGGTTGGTGACTTCACTGGGATCTTTTTAGAATTTCCCTTTGGCAGCATTTGTGCTAAAAGCAATCTTTAGAAACTTCTTCCCTTGCCTCCCCCAACCAAGATAATTCACATGATTGGCCCTACCCCCCCAAAACAGTGATCATGTGAAGACACAGCAATCATGTGACACCTCCCAGGCTGACAGTTCTGCCTGAGACACTAGTAGTCATTCAATCCAAAGCCGCCTTCCTAAACCTGACATTTCAGTTTCTCACTCGAATAAATCCATTTTCTTAGAAAATTGGACAACTGCCTCCTTGTACCTTCCTACCCTCATATCCTGTCTAGTTCTTTGTTGTAAATTCCATGTCTGGAGCAACAGGAGGAGGGGCCTGAGGCCCCATCCTTCAGCCAAACCAGGTGACTTCCCTGCCCAGGCCCATGGTGTGACCAGGACCCTGAAGAACAGAGACTGAAGGATGCTGGGAGGTTTGAGCTATCATGGTCGCACCCCATCCCTTCCCCACCACCCTCGACCAAGAAATTCATTCTTACCTCCTAAGATTTATTTATTTCAAAGCTAATCTTGGCCCCTCTGCTGCTCCCACTTTTTCAGGCTATTGATGCTGAATGGATTGGAACGGAAGTTTTATGGCCCAATCTTTACCATTTTGTAGATTGTTTTTATAGGCAAAAGGGGGAGATGTGCTCACAAGAAAGGTGTTGGTGTTCCCAGCCAGTGCCCCAGGAAAGGCAGGCTGCCCATCTGAACACTTGCTAATCAGCGTCACTGCTCATTTGCCAGGGACTGAACCACAGGCTCCTGGTCGGAGAAGGGTCTGGAATAGACATTTAGAAATTAACTCGGGCCCAATTCCCTTCTTCAGGAAAATTAAGCACTTGTGATTGACACTTGTGCATTTCCAGGCCAGGAAGGATGGCAGGGCAAGAACTCAGACTTCTGCAGGGTACAAATGGCCGGCTCAGGCAGGAAGGAGCAGATAGGAGATGCCACTCACTGGAGAGATGTGAACTGTATCAGTGCTCCCTTCCACCCAGCAAGGACCCAACTATAACTGAAAACAACTGGGGGTGGGGTTGGGGGGGGGGGGGGGGGGGGGGTGATACCTATGTGAATTCCTGGGTTTCAGGGGAAACTGCAGGGCAGGGAGAAGCAGCTGTCCACCCCCCACTTCTCCTTCCACCCCCTCTTTGCTAGTTCTCCCTTTCTCCCTGCTATCAGATGGTTACCATCTCTAGGCAAATGCAAAAGGGGGTGTTGGACACTGAGCTCATCTTTACCTCCCTCCTCAAGGGTGGGAGGTACAGAGAGACCCCTCTGCCTACAACACAGCTTCAAGAGGACAAAAAACAAGATCCCCATTCTTCTCTCCCTCCCAACTCCCTTAACGCCATTTCTCTGCTCCCCCCGGCCCCCACCCAGTGCCCTCCCAGGAGACCCATGGTTTTGCAAAACCCATTTAAGAAGAAGGACTCCTGAATGGTGACCTCACCCTTTGGTGAACATACACAGTAGCCTTCAGAGCCCGCCTGCCGGCGACAGCCAGGTGTTTGATGTAGGCCAACAGAAAGACATGCTCAGAGCCACAGGTAACATCCCCGCGGAGCACCTGAACTGCAGGGAGCTGCCTGGAAGCTCGGGGAAGGCAGGAGGAAGTGGGAGATGGGAGCGCCTCTAGGAGCAAGACCACCAGAGAGAGGCTTTGGCAACCACAGGGACAATTCACCGTGTTTTTACATAAGGATCTGTTGCTCGCAGCAGCTCGCTGTGGGGTTACCGTGGCCTCCGGGTTCCCTCTCTCCCAGGCACACACTAACACTGGTTTACTCGGCGCACCAGAGGGAGGGCTCACTCTTCCCTAATTGCAACAGCTTGTCTCTGTTCCATTCCAGGCAGCATTGGGGGGAACCTCTGCCCTCACCTCCTCCCCTCACACCCTGAAGTCAAACGTGGAAAGCCGTATGTCCATGGGGAGAGATTCTGGGGAAGGAGGACCGCCCTACTCAAAGCCACTGTCAGTCAGCCTTCCCCATTGGACTGGGCAAGGGCTGAGTGAAGCAACTCAGCTCTTTTGTCTCAGTGCCCAGCACAGTGCACACAGTCAGAGTCCACAGAGACAAACTCTCAGAGAAGAGACTTGGGTTCTACCCTTGGCTGTGTGACCTTGGGCATGTCGCCGGCCCTCTCTGGGCCTCAGTTTCCGCATCTATAACGCTGGTTACAGGCGTCTCTCTCCCTATTACTGCTCAGCATTAGCCGAATGGGTCCCAGTGCTAGTCCGAGAGGCCTGAGCCCGCAGTTTGGGGAGGGCAGCGGTGGGGAGCGGGGGGTGCTTACCTGACCAGGCGCAGGACGCGGTGAGCAGCAGGCAGAGCAGCGGCCCGAGGCGGCCGGGGGCCGGGCCGGCGGGCTCCATGGGCCGCGGCTGCGGAGCGAGGAGGGAGAGCGGCCGTGAGTGCGCGCTCGGGCGGGAGCAGGCTGGAGCGGGGAAATGACTAAGGCTCCCCCCTTCCCCCCTCCCGGCTGGGCCTCCCCCCGACTCCGGAACGGGCGCCTGGAGCGGCTTAGGAGCCGCCGTCGCCGCCGCGGTTTTTGGAGACCCCCCCTCCCCGCCCCCCAGGAGAAATCGAGAGACGGAGACGGGGAGAGACCCCAAGCGCGCGAGAAATAAAGCCAGGGGCGGCCAGAGAGAGGCGGCAGGAGAGAGAAACAGACCCAAGGGAGCCAGGCAGAGAGCCAGAGACACAGAGAGGCGAGAGGGGGAGAAAGAGGGGGAGAGCGAGCGAGCGAGGAGTGAGCGAGGCGGCGCGCAGATCGAGACAGACAGCGCGGGAGAGAGGACCGCGCGAGCAGGGGCGAGGGGCAGCACGGCCGAGCCCGGCCGCGCGGAGCCGCCCCCGCCGCTGCCCACCTGCCCCGCCCGGGCTCCACACGGCGCGGGCGGCTGGGCTCGCTCCCGGCCCGCAGTCCCGACCGCTGCCCCCGCCCTCCCGGCAGCCCGGCCCCCTCCCTCCTTCCCTTCCCCCTCCTCCCGTCTTCCCGCCGCCCGGGGAGGCTTCGGGGCTCCGGCCCCGCCGGCACCTTCTCGGCGAGCGAGCGCCCGCCTGCGCGCCAGCCAGCAGCGCGCCCCGGGGGAGGGAGCGAGGGCTGCGAGTTGCGCGCCCGGCCCGGGAGGGCAGCGTCGCCCCCCGCGCCGGCGCCCGGGCCCCGGCACCCCCGCGCGGGCCCCCGGCTGCTGCCCGTGAAGGCGGCCCCGCGAGCCGCCGCAGCCCGCTCGGGCTCGGGACTAGACAAGCCTCCGGCTCCGACAATGTGCCAGTTCAGAAGCCCGCGCGGCTCGTCCCCAGCGCCGACCCGTCCCGCTCTGCCCCTCCCCGTCCCTGCCAGGCTCGGACCTGCGCCGCCCGCTAGGGCTGGAAGGCACTAGAAGCGCCGCCGGGGCTACCCAGAGGCCGGGTCCCCGCTCCACTTTGCGCAAACTTGTTTTTCTAAGGTCAGCGCCGCGAGCTGGCTACATCGTCCTCTTAAGGTGGACTGGGGAAGTTGCGGCCGACCTCCCCTCGCCTCCGGATTCTGGCCGCGCGTCTACTCCCCGCTTCCCACTGGCGAGAGGCTGGAGGCGGCGAAGGAGTCGGGGAGTGGAGGCGCGGGGGTCGGGGGGTGTCTGCCTTTTAACCCTCCCCAAGAGGTCGTGCCTCTGAGCCCCAAAGCTGAAGGCCCCTCTTGGGGATGGGTGCGGGCCGGAGGGGCCCGATCCTTTCAGAGCCGGGCCGAGGTGAAGGAAAAGAAGGAAGTAAGTGAACGCAGGGGGAAGGGGAGAGGAAGAAGAAAGTGATGGTACAAAAATAGCGTGTGTGTAGGAAGGACTTCGGTGCCGCCTGGAAAAGAGGAGCGGGGAGGAGAGGGAGCGAGAAGGGGGCTGTGGCGGGGAACCAGAGGGGAAGGGCCAGGGCCTTCCCAGGGAGGTGGGAGCCCCCTGGCCAGGTGTCTCGGTGGTGGAGGGCAGATTGACGGGGTGGGGAGGCCCAGGCCGGGGCGTGTGTGGGAGAGCGGGTCCTGAAGGCCTGGGTTCCAGGAGAAGGACAGGCCCGGAAGAAGATGAGGGGTGGGAGCCGGGGCCAGAGGCTTGGAGTTGGAGAGGACAGAATCTCGGTTTTCCTGGAGGGAACGCCGTTCCTGTAGCAGCCAGGTCAGTGATGGGGAGTGTCAGTGTCCTGATCACCTGACAGAAGAAGGCTCCGCACTGTGGGAGGAACACAAGTTCAAGCCCCACTGCTAATGGGAGAGAATTTTGCTTCACACAGTGGCAGTTAAGAGGATAGGAATGACACAAGGTGAGAGAAGGCCCAGCCCTGTAAATGGACAGAAAGTTGAGGCCCAGAGAGGGAATAGGTTTGCTTAAGGCCACACAGCAAAGCTTGGGGTAGCAACAAGATTTGAATTCCTGTTTCCCAGGTTAAAGACCTATGCAAAGTAACACTACCACCTCCCCTACTGCCCCAAGCCTCCTGGTTAAATGCCTGGTCCTGCTGTTGTGCAGGGGGGCAGGGAGGGGGCCACACTTGAGAACATGGGCTGAACTCCCTGGGTTCAAATCCCCTGGCTACTGTTATGAGCTGGGTGGACTGGAAAGTACCTTACCTCTTCTGTGCCTCAGCTTCTTCATCTGAAATGAGGCCAGCGTGAGTCTCAATTGTGAGGATTAGATGAGTTAATATTTGTAAGACATGTTAAAAAGAGCCTAGCATATACCAAGTGCAGCATAAGCATTTGATAACTAAGTGATGTGTTTGACAGCAGTCCTTGAGAACCCGCAGGGTTTTGGGCAGCATTTGAAGTGCAAGGGAATTTCCATTTCTTTGGGTGTGGGAGAGCGCGAGGTCCCTGTCCATGAGGAATTTATATTCTAGTAGGGGAGACAGATAAGTGGACAAGTAGAAATAATTAATGAAGAACGGAAGATTGAACTTAGAGAAGCAGAGGGGTGAGCATATTTTGATGAGGGGGCCAGTAGGACCTCCCTGAGACATGGGTTGCTGAATCACAAGTAGGATCAACAAGGGGAAGATTTGAGGAGAAAGATGTTTCAGGAAGAGGGCCCAGCACAAGGAGGGGAAGGCCCTGGCAGCTAGGCTGGAGGAGAGAGAGCACAGCATGCAGGAGTGGGGAGGGTGGATGGTCTCCAAGACCTGGGTAAAGAGCCTGCATTTATTCTGCAGTTGGGAGACCCCTAGAGGGTTTTCAGCACGGGAGGGCCATGTCTGATTTATGTGTCTAAAAGGCCACTCTCCAAGCATAGGGTGGACTGGAGAGAGGAGTGTGGAATTGGGCACCAATGAGAAAGGATATTGTTCTGGGGTTATCCTGGTATCTGATGTGGGGGCAGGGAAGGTCTCCATCTCTTCAGGCCACATCTGGTCTAGATCATGAAAGTGACCAGGGAGGCTCCTGGGAAAATCTGTCACCAGACTCTATCTGGGGTGGGAGTGGAGATGGGGGCTGCTGATGAAGTCAGAGAAGAGGCAGCCTCCTGCCCTGGACTTCCAGAAGGCTCTGCTGTTCAGTTCCCCAAGACACACACACACTCACAAACCTGCCCGGGGATTAGGAAACTGGGGATTAGGGAAGGATAATAATTGAACCACCTGCTATTTATATATAGCACCTTTGGCAAAGGCGCTCAGCAGGGCTTCCCTCACTTCTCCCTCAGGAGGGGGCCCTGACCCTTGTTCTCTGTCCACATAAAAATCATCCTTGGCCAATCTCAAGGCTGAGAAGCCATTGAGACCCACGGGCCATGGGTAAACTGAGGTGAGGGGCAACTTGTCTGAGACCACACAGAGAGATTATGGCAGATAATTGACATGAATCGGCCACCCCCACAGCAGGAGGTCTGGGCTGCCCTACTTTAAAATCCAACTGCCTTCACACATATTCATTCATGCACTCAACAATGTTTATTAAGCATCTGCTGGGTGCCAGGCACTGGGAATGCAACAGTTGGAAAACAGATAAAAATCCCTGCCCTCAAGGAGCTGACATTCTAGTGGGAGGAAACGAACTGATAAGTTCGTCAAATGGGATGGGTGCTACGGGGTGGGGGGAATTAGCCAGGGAAGCGGCCCAGGAGCGCTGATGAGAGGGATAGATTGCAATTTTGAAAAGGGATCAAGGAAGGTCTCACCGAGGAGGTGAGATGGGAAGCCAGGGGTGGTTGCATCCCTGCATTTGCTGCTTGACTCTTCCTCTTACTCCTAGAGGGCACAATCTGTCAGCACATCCTGCCTGCTGGGCCTTCTCATCACAACCAGAGCCAAACCACTTCTCAGCACCTCCGCTGCTTCCGCCCTCGTCTGAGCCTCCACCGCTCTCACCTGGGCGCCCTATTTCCACCTTGTGCCTTCTGTCGATTCCTCGACTCAGCAGCCTGAGGAATCCTTGCACAGAAGTCAGATCACATTCCTTCCCTGTTGTCAAGGGAAGAAGACAAATGGGCACGAGGAGGAGAGGATCAGGGGCTTGGAAGCCAAGATTTTGCCGATTTGACTTATGCAACTTGGGCAAAACAAAATGTTGAGCCTCAGTCTTTTCATCTGTGAAATGGGGATAACAAACTCTGATATGATGGGGTCAATAGTGACAAAGAAGTGAAAGCAGCCATGATAGCATGGCAGGGAGTTTGGCCGTTGCAGGGGGGTGGATGACATGCTTGTGTGTTCTAGGCCCTTTGAAATACGTTATCTGAAGCCTCAGCAACTCCACGGGGTTCCCAGAGGTGAGGAAACATGCCCAGAGACAGAACACGACTTCACCAGGGCCACCCTGTGGGGCATGCTGGCACCTGCACAGCCCAACTTCACCTGGTTCCAGCCCTGCCCGCGCTCTGCTCCCCACTTCCCGTAACCCTGGGCTGGCGTCAGCAGGCAGGACTGCCAGGAGGCTGGAGCTGCCAACGACCTATTTTTCTGGGCAAGAAGAGCCATTTGGAGTTAGAGGTCTCAGCTGTGGAGCCAGAACAATAAAAATAAAAACAGCGTGGACTCCTGGGCAGCCTGGACCAGGGAACCAACTGCCCCAAGAGTTGCTGCTCACCAGGCTGAAGAACAAGTGGGGTGGGGGGATGGGAGATGGGAGTGATCTTACTGAGCCCCTGCTGTGTCCTCTGGCCCTTGCAGAGTAAGGGTAATCTCCAAGGCTCACAACAGCCCCTTTCTCTGGGTTGCCAGACCAGTCAGGATTTGAACTCAGTTTTCCAAACAATTCCCATCTGTTCGGCATCCACTATGCTTTACAGACTGTGACATTCATACCACACCTGGGAGGGTGAGCTAATCATTCCCTCATTTTACAAATGAGGCAGCTCTGCTCACACGCCACCTCCTTGAGAGGTCTTGCCAGACCACCCTGTTAAAGTAGTCACCCCCACCCCTGCCCAATATGCCCTACCCTCTTCCCTCCTTTATTTTATCTTCATAGCATGCATCATGACCTGCTAATATTGTGTGTCTCCACTGCATATTTTCTGTCTCCCTAACTAGTTCCAGGTCAGTTTATCCTAGTGGCTTACACACTTCAGTGGTCTCTCAGACTAGCCCCGTAGGGCAAGTTGTTTTGATGATCTGTGCTTCCTTTGGGGTAATGATAGGACCTTGCCTGAAAGGGTTCTTGTGAGGGTTAAATGAGTTAACATAGGTTAAGCGTTGGCCAGTGCCATTGTTTTGTCTTAGAGCTGCAGGCCCAGGCCCTTCAACAGTAAACAGTAGGTTGTCAATAAATATGTATTAAATTTTAAAACTGGGCTGGGCATGGTGGCTTACACCTGTAATCCCAGCACTTTGGGAGGCAGAGGTGGGAGGATTGCTTGAGCCCAGGAATGCTAGGCTGCAGTGACCTATGATTGCTCCACTGCACTCCAGCCTGGGCAACAGAGTGAGACCCTATCTAAAAAAGTAAAAATAATAAGTAAATAAATGAAGTGCTCTGCCCACGATCCAATCTCAGGGCAAGGAATTGGCACAACCTGGATTTGAAGGTGGGTCTCTATGAGCCTGTGCTTCAATCCATCCCACTTCATAATCACCTCTCCACAGGCCCCCCTCCAACCACAGCTGTACCGGAATCAGAGCTTTGGTTCTACAACGTGAGCTGATACCAACAGCCCCTGGAGGGATTGTTAAAACACTGATTCCAGGGCCTCAGCCATGGAGTGTCTGATTCAGTAGGTCTTAGGTAAGGTCTGAAAATTTGCATTTCTAACGGTCTGAGGTGATACTGATGCTACTGATTCAGGGATCACACTTTGAGAAGCGCTGAATAGACTGCCATTCAAGCCAAGGTGAGACTCCTTTGTAAGCCCAGCCCCAGTTTCCCTGTTAGTTAGTCTTTCTATCCCTCTGGTTTCTGTCTTCCCCTTAGGGTGAAGGCAGAGAGCAGGACAGCCCTTGGCTTGCTGTAGAGACTATAGCCAGTGCTTCGAAGCCTAGGGGCTGTGACAGATCGCCAAGCCAGGGCCCAGGGGAGCTTTGCTGTAATTAGTGCTTTCCTGGGGAAGTCAGCAATTGAGCAACTCAGCAGACAGGCTGCTCATAGGAGCCCATCAGGGGTGGGACCACACTGTCAGACCCTAAACACTGTTCTGAGGCTCTGGGGATCTGGCTCCACCCAGAGCCGAGCCCAGCTGTGCTGAGCTGAGCCCTCCCCAAAACCTGTGGGTGGGCATCCCTGTACTGGTGGTGTTGTGGGGGCAGACAGCTGATTGGCTCAGCCATCACTGAGAGACCTGGGCTTGATGATTTCCGGGTCCTTCTGTGGTGCCCAGCACCGGGCCTGCTGAAAAGTCTTAGACACACAAGGATCTGGTGGATGAAATAAGGAATGAACAGATGACCCTAACTCCAGTTCTGATGGGACAGTATAGCTCGGTGGCTAAGAGATATGCATGCAATTCCCGACTCTGCGCCTCACTATCTGTGTGATCTCAAATGGGTCTCAGCCTCAGTTTTCTCATCTGAAAATATGTAAGGGCAGGATTAATGCATAAAGAGGAGATCGACAGACAGAGATAGAGAGAGACAGAGAAAATATGCACCAATGCATGGCAGCTGAGAATGATGTTTGTTGCCCACTCCATCTCGTTCTGTTCATGCAGTTTCTCAGGCAAAATACCTTGGTGCCCTCCTTGACTCATCTATTTCTCTTTCTTCCCTGCCAGCCAATCCTCTTGGCTCTACCTTCAAAATAAACCCAGAATCCAACCACTCCTTCCCACCTGCATCACACTCTGGTCCCAGCACCTTCATTTCTCTCCTGGATTAGTGCAGTCACTTCCTCACTGGCTCCCTGCTTCCTGGACTCCACACCTTGTTGCTTCTTCAATAAAAGCCCCCCAATGGCCTTCCATTCCTTCTCTTGGAGTAAAACCTGAAGTTCTCGATGCAGCTCAAAAGGCCCCCTGTGATACCCTGCTTTACTGACCTGGTCTCCCCACACTCTCTCCCTTGCTCACTCCACTCCAGTTAATTCATCTCAGTATTCCTTGAACATGCTCAGCAGGTGCCTACCTCAGGACCTTTGCACGGGCTGTTCCCTGTGCCTAGAACCCTCTTCCCCAGCTAGCTGCCTAGTTTGCCCCGACTCTTCCTTAGGGTCTCTGCTCAAATGTCACCTCTGCCGAGCAGCATGTCCTGACCACTCAGCTAAAACTGTCCCATCACTTCCTATTCCCTACTCCACTTTACTTTTTGATAGCATTTCCATTTCTTGATAGCATAGCAATGTTATACATTTGACTGGTTGCGTGGCTCTCTCCCACTGATCTTTGAACTCCATAAGAGCTCTTTGCCTTTGTTCCCCAGCACCTGGAGCTGAGCCCACACAGAGCAGGGCCTCATGCAAAACTACCGATAGAGTGAAAGAAGGAGCAGGAAGCAGGATGCAGCTCTGTCCATGAGGGCACTGGTGGCTGGATCCAGGGACTCAGGCTCTGCCACCCTGAGGGCCTGGCGTGGCCTGGGTTTCCTGAAGGAACAGGTGTCCTCGTTGAACTCCCGGCTGCTTTCCTGGGCAGGGAAGCCAAGACTCTAGTTGGCCTCATTCCTGTACCCAAGAGAGGAAGTGTCTGTCCCTGGGTAGGAACTGGTTTGGCTCTCAGGGAAAGCCTAAACGACACATACCACTTTCTCTGCTGCTACAGATTCTGATTGGGACGATGGCCTCTGGGTAGCAGTTGGCCACACCAGCCTTCACGCTGCCGCTGCTGCTGGAGCAAGGAGGGAAGTGGATTGGGAAGTCTCCCAGAGCCCTTTGGTCTGTACCTGATGGGAGCCTCATAGCTGTACAAATGAGGAAACAGAGGCTCTACCTGACCAACATACTGGGTTAGTGGCACAGCAAGGCCATAACCCCAAATCTTTTGATATCAGATCCCTTAGTCTCCCTCATTACTCCCAACTCACACCCTGCTGCCCCAATGCCTACAACCCTGGGCTGGTTCATACTTGAAATTCCACCATTATAGTTTTCTTTCTCACTGTGTCTCATTCCCTCTTCAGCAAAAAAGGTGGTAACTATCCCTATGAATCTCTGGGAATAGACGAGGAGACTGAGGTGCAGAGAGGGAAATGGGTGGCCTGAGCTCTCACGGCCTGTAGGCATGACAGGCCACGTTAGAAAATATTAGTCTGTTTATCCTGTTTATGTTTCTTCTCTTCAGCTTCAAGCAAATAGTTGGGCTTAGTAAACAGGTGCTGCAGGGATTTAGGCAGAAAAATGAAGGCCACTTAGTCTTTAGTGAGGTCTAAAACCAAAGAGATTCCCAGGAAAGACTGGGAGAGGTTGAGAGCAAGCACATTGGAGAAGCTGGAGGGGGTCAGGCTGACAGGGGGTGCTGCCCCCACCCCAGCAGGATTGGGGAGGGGACAAGGCCTCCAGGGCAGGCCTCATGGTGGCTCCAGGTAGCCATACCTGTGTCTCAAGGCCTCTGCCCTCATGGAAGACCCCACAACCTCACAGGGTGGCTGAGATGGGGGGGTCCCTCAGCGTGGAACAATGGGCACAGCCTCCATCAGTCAACAGATATTTATTGAGCACCTACTATGGCCAGGGGCTCAGCTGGATGCTGGAAATGAGATAGTCACAGTTCCTGCACTCAAGGCGTTTGCATTCTAGTGAGGGAGATGGAAAGATAAACACATGACTTAGGGGGAGGGGATGCTGTTCTATGCCGTGGAGGTCTCACTCAGGGAGTGGTTTCCTAAGGAAAGTATGAAGGAGAGCCACAGGAACACCAGGTGAAAGGAATGGCCTGTGCGAAGACCCTGGGAAGACCCTGGGATGACAAGTTCAAGGGCAGCTGGGCAGCCAGGCAACGGGAAACTAGTCAGGAGTGAGGCAGGTGATGAGGTTAGAGAGGAAGCAGGGCCCAGTCTGCTGGGCCATGCAGGCCAAGGTGAGGCCTTCAGCTTTTACTCAGAGCCAGATGGGAGCCACTGTGGGATTAGGAGCCGAGGAGCTGGAGGCAAGCAGTGTGGACAGATTCGTGGAAGCCACCTCAAATGTCCAGAGACTCTCTAAGACCCTGGATCTGAGCAGGCTCTGGAGAGGAGAGAGCCCCAAGAATGACCAAGGTTGGGCTTGCTTCACGTCACCCCCATGGGATACATTCGCAGACCAGATGAATTTAAGTAATTTGGGGCTTCTCAAACTTTATTCTTGTTAAATGCAGATTCTGACTTAGTAGGTTTGTAGCGGGGCCAAGATTCTGCATTTCTGGTAAACTTCTCGGTGAGGTTGAAGCTGCTGGTCCCTGAACTGCCCTTTGAGCAGTAAAGAATTAAAGAAAAGAAATGGCCACGTCTGGCCCAGCTGTGTCTGTGGTTTGAGAATCATACCTGTTGCTCGGCTTCAAGGCCGTCATTCAGGGCTCTTGACAAATTGGGCAGGCCCTCCACTCAGCCTGTTGCCTCCAAAAACCAAATGGGTCTTTCCCCAGCTCCCTGCTTCCTGTATGACATGGGAGTGGTCAGCGTGGGCAGTGGGCTCTGGAACCAGCTTACTTGGGTCCACGTTCCAGCCGTGGCAGCTACAGGTGGCAAGACTGTGGGGAAATGATTTTATTTGTCTTATCATTTAGTTTCTCATCTGCAAAATGGAAAATTCATGATAGCTTCTTTACGGAGCTATTTGAAGATTCAAAGGAATAATATATAACAAAAGTCTGGCACACAGGAGGGACTTAATAAATGTTATATCACTTTCCCTTCAGTTTCACCTGTCCTTTAAAGTAGTGATCTATATACCTTTATCTCATTATTTCAAATTTTTCTATTTTTGTGTATGTTCTATGAAGTACACAACAAAGAAATATATAAAAATTTGTAAAGAGTATCAAATGTACATACATTGAGGAATACATGTTTAAAACATTTTTACTAATAGGGAATATGATACAAAAAATTTTGAAGATCACTGTTTTGAAGCCCAGTGGAACTGATAGAAATAGAGACTCTCAGGGCTGGAATAGATTTTAAAGGCCTTCAATGCCCCTGGCACCCGCTCTCCCATCTGATGCCCAAAACCCTTGGTTGCACTAGATTGCCTCCAGTGGTGGGAAGCTCACTACCTTTCCAGGCGATCCATTTTGTACAGCTCTGGGAAGTTTCGTGAGCCCAGTGCCTATCTGTATTCTAGCTGCCTCTGAGTTACCAGGAACTGACTGAACTGCTCCTCCTCTTACACCCCTGTGTCAGAGCCCTGGGATCTCCCAGGGGCCCAGTGCCAGGTTGTGTGTAGAGTGGGTCCTAAATAATGTCCTATGAATGAGAGGGAGTGGGAGATGGGGATGAGAAGGGTGATTCTGACAGCTGTCATTTGGAGGTGTGTTAACAACTCAGTGCTATTGTCCCCCCTGGGAGTGTGTTGATCTGTGTAACTCTGAATCTGTATCTATTTGTTTGGATTTATTTGCATGTGTTTGTACATATGTGTGTGTATGCACGCATCGTGTGTTTTGCTGTGTGGCTGTATATGAGTGTGTGTGTATGAGTGTGTGTGTACCGCAAATATCCACGTGTGCTGTGCATGTCTTTCTCTGTGTTTCTGCATGTGTGCCCAGGTGTATGTCACTGTGGGGTGTCTGTCTCTGGTTTGTTTGCATGTGTGTGAGTGCTGCACACGTGTGGGCGTGTTTGCACTGTCTGTGTGTGTGTGTGTGCACATCTCTCTCTGTTTCTTTGTGTGTCTGTGTGCCTGGGGCCCTCCTTTGTGTGTCTGTGGGTGTGTGTGTGTCTGAATCTGCAGGAGTGTGTTTCTCTTCCCTGCTCAGCCCTTTCAGGGAGCTGGGGTGACTCGCTGCAGCCTGGTCGACTTAAGGCCGTCTGACTGGCAGGCAGCATGGGTTCCACACCCTCCTCTCCTGCTCTGCTGTGCTAATCACTGGGTTATATGCAGATGGCAAATGTGTGGCTGCCAGGCTTGGAGGAGGGACTGTGGAGTGGGGGTGTACAGACGAGCAGACACCAAAGAGTGAAAAGACAATTTAAAGGCAGAAAGGGGGAAAACAAGCCTGCTTGGCTTTGGAGTTATGGGTGTGGGGTTCTTTCCAGAGGCGTGAATTTTATTAAGAGGATGTGATGACTACTATGTCTTCCTTCCCCTAATCAAGTAAGAGTCTTGGAATCACAGGATTCTAAACTCTCGGAATTTTTGAACTATAGAATACTAGAATCTCAGCCGAATGCAACTCTAGACTCATAGAACCTCTTCAAGGACCCTAATCCTCCTGGGATTTTAGCATCTTCACATGCACATGCAGTTCTTCTTGTCCCCCCTTCTCTTGGTGTAGAATCATGGCCAGGAAATGACCTTGAAAGTTCATCTAGTCCACCCCACCCTGGCTCCGGGCAGGGCAGTGGAGACTGAGGTCCAGCCAGTGAGGACATTCTTGGAAGTGTTGCACTGGAATCTTCCCTGGCTCCCTTGCTGGACAAGGACTTGTTGCCTGAAGGGTCTGGGGTCTCATATTACTCTCCCCACCAGCACCTTCTGCAGGGACTGAGTTCCTGGCAAAGACAAAGGCACCTGTGTTCCCAGGATATGTTCTCAGCAGTTCGGGAGCTGGCACAGGCTGCAGGTGTGGGGAGAGTAAAGGGGCGGGGCTCGGTTCCTCTGAGATCCTCCCTTGGTGGAGGTTCAGTAACTCAGCCTGGGGTGGGGGTGGGTGGCTAACCAGGCAGCCACATGCATGCCCCAGGATATTCAGTGGGGTGTCTTGTTCCTCTTATTGCTTCCTCTTACTGCTTAAAAGAGTAGACTATGTCCAGTCGGGCACGGTGGCTCATGCCTGTAATCCCAACACTTTGGGAGGCTGAAGCAGGCGGATCACGTGAGGTCAGGAGTTCAAGACCAGCCTGACCAACGTGGTGAAACTCTGTCTCTACCAAAAATACAAAATTTAGCCAGGTTTGGTGGCAGGCACCCGTAATCCTGTAATCCCAGCTACTTGGGAGGCTGAGGCAGGAGAATCGCTTGAACCAGAGAGGCAGTGAGCCGAGATCATGCCATTGCACTCCAGCCTGGGGGACAAGAGCGAGACTTTGTCTCAAAAAAAAAAAAAAAAAAAAACAGACTATGTCCTGTCTCAGGAACCCCGGGAGCCATGGACTGTCCCTGAGGGAGGGCATTGCACTGTACTTTGAAACCCTCCAGGACTCACCTACACTCTTTAATGTGGCAGCTTTTCAGGCTCTGGCTAGTAGCCATCCCTTCCCTCCCTCCCTCCGTCGCTTCCTCCCTCGCTTCCTCCTTCACTCCCTGCCTTTCACATATGTCCAGCCACAGTGAACTCCCCTTTTCACCTTGAATCTACTTGACTTCATGCTTCTGAATGTTTGCACAGGCTTTCTTTCCTTTTTATCTCTTCTTCTTGGTGCAAACCCTTGTTCATCCATGGAATATAAGCTCTCACTCAGTTGTAAGCACCATGAGAGTTTGGTTTATTTAATACTTTATTTCCCAGAATCTACAACATTTTGCACACATTAGGTGTCGAACCAATGTTTGTTAAATGACTAACTGACTGAACGTATGGTTCAAAGTCAGCTCATTTCCACTCTAAAGCCTCAATTCTCCAACCACTTCTAGTTATTTCCCTGGGGTCCACACCATGCCCGAGATTACCTGTGGTTGTGAGCCCTTGCTTACTTCTTCACCAGACAGGGAACCTCTTGAAGCTGGAGCCATGTCTGATTAATCTTTTTACCTGTACCAACCAGTTCAGGGCCTGGTACCCAGCAGGTGCCCAGCAAATGTGGGGCCCTTGCCAGCAGCCTGGCTTGGTGACTTGAAATCCCCTGTCGGTCCCAACTGCATGCACCGGTCCAAGCTGTTGGCAACAGCTGCCTCAGAGTCTCATTTGCAATTATATGTTCTCAGGCTCTTACCACCTAATATTTAATAACCAGGCGGCTGCCCTTCTCTGGCAGCCAGTTAAGTCCCTGATTGCCTCTTGTCTGAACTTGGCCCCAAGTGAGGCAGGGACTGCTTTGGGGTTAAGTGTAAAGTCTGTGTCCTGAGTCGGGGGCTAGCATAAGGCCAGACCCTTGGAGATGGAGGAAGGAACGGCTGCTGGCTCAAGGCTCCTGGGTGACATTACCAGGCAAGAGGCATATTGGGCATTTGCTCCAACTGGCTCCACCTCTCCTCCCCTGCCATGAAGGTCGATGCCCGTTCCTGGCCTCATAACAGGGGAGAGGAAGGAAGGAAAATTGTTAATGAGAGAGTCCCTGACTCACATCTGATTGATCCAGGAGAAAGAAAGGGGGATTCCACCTGGGCTGTGTCCCAGCAGGAAAGGTGGTTCTATCCTGTGTGGCTTGGCCACCAGGAGCCAGGGCAGTCCCTGTGGTGCCACGGAATGGGGCTCTGGCAGCCGTGCCAGCGTCTCCTGGCACAAGGCTGGGGAATCCTTCCAAGTTGGCTGTGGAAGGAGATGAGGCAATGGTGATGACCTGACCCTAGGGGTAACCTGAGCTGCTGCCCAGCTCTGTGAAACGCTGCAGGCCCAGGGAGGCGTGGGTCAGTTTTGAAGGCTGACCTCTGCAGAACTGCTGGGGTGAGAGGGCACAGAGAGGCCAAATGACATCCAGAGGTCATGGGAGGCTCCAGAAAGGGGAACAGCAAGCACAAAGTCTCTGAGGTTGGACACTGCTACTGAAGCCCGAGGTCCAGAGAAGGACTTACACCTGGGAATCTCAGACTTTGGATCCCAGAGGGCATTTTACAGGGTCAAGAGACTTGCTTTCTGGGTCTCACTCTGCCCCTAATAAGCCCAGTGACCTGAACAAGTCACCCTGGTGTTTATACTGTCATCGCACATGTTGGGCAACCTGACTGCCCGACCCGTTCCTGCGTAGAGTCCTCTGTTATCCCCTCAGAGGTCATTTGGCCCAGTCCAGGAATCTGAGACCAGAAATGCTGCTCTGTTGATCGACAGGGCTGGTCCCTTTAGAAGGTGGTGCTTAGTATAGAACACTATGCTTCCCCAATGGGCAGTGTTTATCAGCACTTACTGTGTGCAAGGGGCCATGTTCAATACACCCTCTGCCAACATACACAGTCTCAATCACCTGTGCCATCCTTGTCCCCTCCCTTTCCCTCTCCTGTTCATCATCCTCAGGTCCTGTGACAGTATCTTTAAAACCCAGCCCAGCCCTGATCCACCATCTCATCCCATGTTCCCCCACACTGCCCTCATAGACCACAGCTGTTCTCACACCCATGGCTGTACCAGCCTCTTTTCAGCTCCCCTGCACCACCCTGGCCCCTGCAATCCATCCCCTACCAGCAGCCAGGAGGCCTTTGAACCATCAAAATCAGATCACGTCCCTCCCCTGCTCTGAACCTCCAGGGACTGCCATGGTGCTTCCAGTCAAACTGAATCCTACAGCCACGCTGCTCTACGTGGCCAGTCCCCACTCTTCTCCATCCTGAGGTTGTCCGTCTTTGCTCCCCACTCTGCTTCAGCCACACTGGCCTCCATCCGCTCCTGAAATGTGCCCCTCAATGTGTCCTCAAATGTATCCAACCTGGGGCCCTTCAAGGCTGTTGATGTCACCTGTGCCTTAGTTCAAATGCTTCCTCCCAGAGTGTCCTTCCTTAGTTCTCTAAAAGACCCCTCCTCCTTACACCTGGCCCCTCGTTATCCCATTTCCAAGTTTTATAGCACTTGTCATTTTCTCGTATTTCTTTTATTTATTTATGTGCACCCTCCCCCACCTGGAATGCAAACTTCGTCAGAACAAGACTTAGTCCCTGTTGTTTCCTGCTGGTCCCCAGGGCCTAGAAGGCACCAGCACTTGGCAAGGACTCCATGGGATTTGTCAGAGGAGTGATGACATGGCCTCGAGGGAAGCGCGTAGTAGTAGTATCCCATTTAATAGAAAGCCCAGCAATGCTAGGTGCCTGTGCAACTTATCAAACTTGTAAAGGGTGGAGTTGGGATTCAAACTCCCATCTGGGTGGCTCCAGCATCTGTGCTTTTGTTCAGGAGGCTGCGTGCTGTGCTCATGGTCAGAGCCCCTGAGCCCCAGGGACTCAGAGGTCAATTAGGGGTGGGGGAGGGTGAGGCACTGGTGCTGGTGGTGCCTGGGATGTGCTGCTTGATTTTGCCCCCAGCTGGGGCCCTACCTTAAGGTTAGGGTTCTGGAACAAGGGGCAACCTCACCCACACCTCTCTGCCCAAAAGCCACCCCTATAACTCCTGTTGAGGCTGATGAGCCTCCGTGGAAGTCCTGGCTTAGCTGTGGGTCAGTGAGCTCATCCCCTGCCTACTCTGTGGGTTTCCAGTGCTCCCTCCCTCTGTCGCAGTCGTTGCTACACAAGTTAATGGAATAACAAGACACTTTACCCATTATCTGATGCAAATACCTTTCCTCGCCAGCACCAGCTCTACAGCTCAGATCTTCCTATAACCCAGCAAACAGGCCTCCCACTCCAGGCTCCAGCTGAGGAGGCCTGAGCACCAGCCAGGCACATACAACCCCCTAGCTCGAGCCCTGGCAGGAGGGGTCAGAGGTGTTCTGCTGACGGGGTTGTGGCATCAATCTTAGTATGTTTCACCAGTGACATACTATAGGGAAGCCCACTGTGCACAGGCAGTTTGCATATTTCACCTTCACATGATTACATACAAGTCTGATCCTCACTAGGCAGATGTGAGGATGAAAGGCACAGGCAAGGCTGTGTGGCGCTCAAGTGGTGGATCCAGGTGGGTTTCAGACCCACATCCCAAAACTTGACCCCTCTCCTATCCACTTCCTAAAGGCTTTGTCTGAGTGGCCCCATTTAGACCAGATTTCTCTAATAGCTCCATAGTAGGAGTTCTACTTATAGACAAAGCAGACGAAGGGGGTGGCACCTTGCTCTGTCATGCTAGGGTAAGTGGGGCTCTGTGCCTAGGAAGGTGGATGTGTATGAGGGGGTGCAGTTGGGACAGGAGTGCTCCCAAAGCTTGCCCCTTGGGATGCTCTAGTTCATATTCAGTGCTGCAGGCATGTACAGGGCATGTATGCAGGCATGTACAGGGCACCTAGCAGGTGCTGGATCACCCAGATGGAAGGTTGACCTCCTCCAAACAATTGCATGCATCTCACAGGATGGCAGGACAGACTTAAGCTCCCTGTGCCTCAGTTTTCTCATCTCTAAAATGGGGAAGATAATACTATTACTTCTTCTATAGAGTTGTGCTGAGGATGAAATAAGAATGAAGCACTTAAAAGAGCACCTAGCATGTACTCAATGACGATCCACAACCATTTTTATTGTCACCTCCAGATCCCACATAGGCAGCTCTGCTCAAGGTCTATTGTCCTGACAAATAAAGCGCTAGTTCCGTCTAGGTCAGAATTGTCCCTAAGCCAGTGGTTCTTAAACTCCAGTGTGCTTCAGAATCCAGTAGCATCATGTGAAAAATGTAGCCACAGCAGGTCTGAATGGGCCTGGGAATGGGCTTTCTAGGAAGCTCCCTGCATCCCATTCTGACACAGGTGGTTTGCAGCAGGACCCAGACCCGCTGCTCTGGGGGGCATCAATGAGACTTTTTCGTGGAAACGTGACTCCTGGTGACCAGCCCCTCCTCATCCCCATCAGGGGAGGTTTAGGATGTAGCACAGTGGTCAAGGCCTTGCCAGGAGACCTGGGTTCAAATCCCAGCTTCCCTCTTCTGGGCAAATGGCTTCCCTCATTTCCTTTTCTGAGATGTGAAGGTCCCACAGTTCCCGTCTCCCTATCTGAGGGTTGGATGAATGCCTATCCAGAGTGGGCCTGAGACATGTTGCACACCCAGCAAGCAGGGGTGGCTGCCACCTTCGCCCTGCAGCAGTTTGTCTTCTGAGGCTTCTGTCCCTGAGTGTTTTATTTTCTGTTGATAGATTCCAGCTCATGTTCATGGGCCTGCACCTGCATACAAATGCCGGGACTGGCCCGCCCCCGGGATCTGTCCTCGCCCGCTCCTCACCAAGCACCCGGCTGCGAGTTCCCATCAGGGCTCGGAAGTCCCGGGGCCTCCTGTGAAGCAGAGACCACCATGCTGGTCCAGCCTCCTTGGTTGTGGTCGTGGCCGGAAGCAGCCAGACTGCTGGCCCCTTTGAGAGCGGGTGTCTCTGTGAGAGAGTGGCCGCTGGGAGGTCTTCAGGGAACTTGGGCGCCGCTGGGACAATTGGTTGCTGTTTAGGAGAGTGAGGTTGGCAGGCCCTTGGCCCTCGGCACTGAGCTTCTGCCAGGCCCCTGCCAAGCCTGGGGCGGGTTTCCCACTGCCTGCCAGTTTCAGGGCCATTTGGGGAGGGGTCCCAGGGGAATTCATTGCCCCTGTCTTCAGCGTCTTTGCTGTGGTCCAGGAAGCCCGGGCAGTGTCCGCTCTCAGACAGCAGGTCAGCAAAGCCTCAGACATGTTCTGACGATGCCCGCTGTCTACCAGGCTAGGGGTGGGATGCTTAGAACCAGCCTCCCAGATGCCTTAGAGACCCTTTCAATGGGCTGCCAGGGGCCTCACAGGCCATGGCAATGCAGAAGGCCTGGCTGGCTTGCGCCCTTGCATGCTTGTTAACTCTGGGTGGCCCTAGTCAAGAGCCTTGACTGGGGAAACAACTGAACAAAACAAAGCCTCTACCCTCCTGCAACTTACATTCTCACGCAGGGAGGTGGGGGTCAAAGCTGTGACAGTGCGGGGGAGAAAAATAAAGTGGGGATGGATAGAGGGGGATGGATGCAGGGGGATGGATACAGGGGGGTGGCTACAGAGGGGTGAATACAGGAGGATGGATACAGGGGGATGGATACAGGGGGATGGATACAGGGGGATG
>NC_045453.1:2242926-2292980 GCF_002776525.5 Piliocolobus tephrosceles
TGATACAGGGGGATGGATGCAGGGGGATGGATACGGGGGATGGATGCTGGGGGATGGATGCCGGGGGATGGATACAGGGGGATGGATACAGGGGGATGGATGCAGGGGGATGGATTCAGGGGGATGGATACAAGGGGATGGATACGGGGGATGGATACGGGGGATGGATGCAGGGGGATGGATGCTGGGGGATGGATACGGGGGACGGATGCAGGGGGATGGATACAGGGGGATGGATACAGGGGGATGGCTACAGGATGGTGGTGTGGGGGTGATTTCTGCCAAGTCAGGGATGGTCTCTCTGAAAAGGTGACATATGAACGGAGACATGTAACTATGTGGAGGAAGAGCATTCAGGCAGAAGGAACAGCATGTGCAAAGCTGCTGAGCAGGGACAGGGCCTGGCATGTTTGAGAAAGGCTGGGAGGCTGGTGTGACTGGAGCAGAGGGAGGGAGAGGGTGAGGGGAGGCAAGGAGGCCTAAGCAGAGAAACTCCTCACCACCATTGTCTCCATTTTACAGACAGGAAACTGAGCCCAGAGAGGTTAAGCAGCTTGCCTGAGGCCACACACCTGGTCAGTGGAGGTACCTGGCTGGATGCCCACTATGATGTCAGAGCCACTTAGCACCATGTGACTAACATGCTCTGTTGTGAAGCACAAGTGGCACCTTGTTATCGGTGACCTGGGGTCACTGAGTGCTAGCTGTTTCCCTTTTAACTGTAAGCCCATTTGGCAGGGTTGTGTGCTGGGCATCCAGGAGCCGGGCCATCTTTAAGGACCTTCCTGAGATCTGGAGTCTGACAGGCCTGAGTTCGAGTCCCCCATTTACACTCACTAATCACTGGGGTTTCCTAGGCCTTGGTTCACTTCTCTGTAAAATGGGGCTAATGCTGCCTACCTCAGTGGCCTGGCAGGAAGTGAATCAGCCCGAGATGTGGTAGATACTTAGAAAACATTTACCACCTTCAGCCCCCCTCACCCAGGCCTCTAAAGTTGTGGTCCTCAAACCTCACAGTGTCCTTCCCTGGGGAGAAACAGCCCTCCCCAAAAGTGCTGGGTCTGCATGCCTGGGAGCTTTAAATGGGACTCTGATGCGAGGTGCTGCAGGACCACCACTGCAGTAAGGTTTCTGCAAACCTTGTACAAATGGGAGATGTTGGCATCCCCCACTGTCCCCTCCCAGGGCCCTCACTGCTTTTCCTTTGTGGCATCCATCACACTTGTAATTACTTGTTTAGCATCTGTCTGCTTCTCTGGGCTGCTTGTGCTGGCCTTGTTCATGGCTGGGTCCCCAGCACTGAGCAGCCTGCCTGGGGCGTAATAAGTGTGTGTTGGGAAAACAAACAAACAGACGCCTGGCTGGCTGAATCAATGCACGGATGCTCTTCGGAGCAGCTGGACTCAGTATCCCCCCCCAAGGCCTGGGTTCTGACACAGGCTCTGTGGCCACACACTTCTTGTGTGATCTTGGGCAAGTCACCCTGTTCTCTGAAAAATCACGTTGATTACCGAGGAGGAGTCAGGTGCAGAGGATCCCTGAGAGCTCTGGAACAACTTGTTGGAAGTGGGTTTTTGGAAGACGAAACTGCATGAGCAAAGGTAAGGAGGGAGGGAAGTGCATAGCTTGTTCAGGGGACGGCCAGATGGCTAGGGGGTCCGATGCTCTTCGTATACCATGGTGTGTGTGTCTCTATTTGGGGGAGTGTGGGATGTGTGCTTATGTTGTGTGTGTGTGAGTTTGAGAGTGTATGTGTGTGTGGTGTGTTATTGTGTGTTGTGAGGAGAGTGTGAGAAGCTGAGGCACAAGGAGGGTAAGGGTCTTACTTGATGCCCCCGGGGTGGGTGGCATGTAGTAGCCACTCCCTCATGCATGCCCTTATTCTCTGCTCCCCTGACCTCAGGATGTACCAGGCACTGACCCAGGCACTGGGGTTCCAGCAGCTACAATGGCAAACAGAATCCCTGCCTTCACAGGGACTGCTGTTGCACATAGAGGGGTGACATTGCGGAGCAAGGGCACAGTTGGCTCTGGGGGCCTCGAAGGTCAGGCTGTTGAGCTTAGACTTAGGCCTGGAGGCACACGGAACTGTGGGAAGGATCTCGGAGGGGAGGTGCCCTGGGAGACATTGAGGAAGGAAAAGGCACCATGAGATAAGTTCTGCAGCTGCAGAGCATTGGGCGCTGCTGATGGAGTAATCAGGAGACATTGTGCTCACTTCTTCCCTTCCTAGAAGAGGAATCGCAGTACAACCGGGGTGAGGCGAGTGTATGGGCAACTTAGCTCAGTAGCTAGTGTGTGTGTGTGCGGTGTGTGTGTGCATGTGTGGTGTGTGTGTGTGTGTGTGTTGCAGAGTGACTCAGAGTGGACTCTGCACCTCTGCGAGAGGGAATTCTATCATGGAAATCGTTTGGTGGCCCTCAGAGGCACGGGGTCATGCAGCAAGCTGGCACTAGAATATTTCGAGCTCGCAGTAATGAAAGCAAATGGCAATTTGGCGTGTCTTCAGGCTTGAAAGCTGCAGAGCAGCGTTCAGTCATCAGCGGCGGTGATCACCCACCGATAATGGGGGCTGCTGTTTGGGGCCTGGTGAGGGAGAGGAGGGCTCAGAGAGGTTAAGTGACTTGCCCAGCATCGCATGGCCAGTAATGGGAGGGCAAAGTGCAAGGTGCAGAGTTTGGCCTTTCCCCCTCCCCCAAGGCCAGGCCGCTCCCCAGAATGGATCATCTCTGAGCGTTTCCTGAGCGCTGGTTTCCATAGCAGCAGGGCCATTCCTGCACACTGGATCCCCATCTTTCCCCCAGCTTTGCTGCTGTGGGGGCTGCAGGGGTGGGGATGCTTGGTCTTGGGGACTGCTGGGGTGCCAGTAGGAGGGAGCTGGACAGGTCATTTGGATGGTCTTGGGGCCTCCAGGCCTTACAGAAGGGCCACATGTGTTCACTGTTTTTCCATTTCGGCTCTGGAGTTGGGTCCACTTCCAGGTAGGGGGTAGGGAGAGAGAGGACAGAGAATGAAATAGGAAAAACACCAGAAATAGCGAATGGGAAAGTCAGAGACAAAATAAACTTTACAAAAGCCAAGACAGAGAAAAGGTGTTTGCTTTCCAGAAAAATTATTTCATTTCATCTTTACAACCTTGGGAAGTAGTTTCTGTTTACTCCAAATTGACAGACGAGGAAACTGAGGGCAAATGCAGTGCTTCTCCAAGGATAGTTCAAGAGCCAGCCTGGGAGGTCCCAGGGTGAAAGGTTGTGGAGAGGATAGTGGTTAAAATGCAGACTCTCTCACCCCATCCTGGACCTATGGAATCTGATTCTCTCCAGTGGAACCAGAACTCTGCATTTAGCCAGTTCCCTAGGAGAAATTTCTATAAAGTTTGAGAGTATCCACAGTCAGGAGGGTTGCCCTGTCTATGCTGAAGCACAGAAACTCAGAGCCAGGATTTAGGACCCAGAAGGGAATAAGATAGAGAGGAAAGTGACAAAGAGAAGCTTTTCAAAGCAAGACAGATATGCCTCAGAAGAGATGGCAGAGAGCAAGAGAGAGAAATAAGACAGAAACAGACACATGGGAAGAAGTCCTCTGAGCTAAGAGAAGGAGGAATTTGGTAGGGCTAGCGTGCATTTTTATTGATTATGGATTGCCTGTCACTGTAAACAGAGCTCTCACTTAATCCTGAGAACAGTCTGATAAGGTAGGTCCTATTGCTCCCATTTTCTGGATAAGGAAACTGAGGCGAGGAGAACAAAGGGGAAGAGCCTAGCTTTGACCCCTGGCGGCCTGGCTGTGGAAGGGGTCACAGCTTAACCACCAGGCTAGGCTGCCTCCCAAGCAGAAAGCTCAGGGACTCAGACTTAGACTCCAATTTTTTCTCCATCACCCTACCTGTGTGACTCTGGGAAGCTTTCTGTGTCTCAGTTTCCTCACCTGCAAAATGGTGATAACAATACCTGTCTCAAAGAGTTCCTGTGGGGCCTTGTCTGAGATGGTACAAGAGCACAGAGCAGTACCGAGTGCTGGAAGTGCTCCATAACAGTTAACTGTCGGTAAATACCTAGAAAGTCCAGGAAACATGTAAAAGGTTCTCACAAATGGTGGGTTTCTACATGTCACCACTCTTGCTGTGTGGATTACATGTCCAATATGTGAAATCTGGGGGACACATTCAAAACTTAGCAGAGGGGAAGAGACTCCCAGTGAGTCTTGCTCTTCTCTGAGTCTAGAGTAAACCTACCAAACACAGAATCATTGACGACACAGAGACAATGGCCCGACTCATGGCCCTATCGGCCACTCTAAGCCATTGGGCTCCTGTGAGCCTCACCAGGTTATACAGGGAAGCCCCAGCCTGTGACTCACAAGAGCTGACTCCCAAGTCTGCTTTTCCAGATGCTACAGTGGCTCTGGTTGTCACTATTATGTAGACTATTATGTCCACTGTGCACCTGCCAGATATCCTCTGGGTACGTTGGTGCCATCTCTTCACCCTGTGACTGAGGCACAGGAGCCCTGGGGGTGCCCCACTCACCCTTCCAGGGAGGAATGAGTTCTCCCATTTTACAGGTGAGGTAACAGAGGCTTAGAGGCAAAGTGATGGGCCATGGGACACACATCTGGAAAATGGTACAGTCAGAACACACACACACACACACACACACATCTGGCTGTGTTCTGGTTGCCTCTAACAAGCATTTATTGACCCCTGCTGTATACTGGGCATTTGTGATATATGTGAGCATAGTCATTACCTACATCCTCTGATAGGCTGGGGGCAGCATAAGAGGAAGGAGATCCTCCTACATGGCGTGATGGGTGCAGCAGCAGCAGGTGACATTCATGCAATGTGCCAGGCACACACCCAAGGATGTCTCCTCACTCCATGCCACAGCCCTGTGGTCACATGATGACCGTAACTTGGGTGGTGATGAGCAGCCAGCCTTGGTCCAGCCCCTGTTCTCAAGTGTGGGCGGTCTTGGGTTGACTGGGGTGGGCGGAGGTTAGGAAACAAGCCTTGTGACCACTGGGCCTTTCTCTGCTGGTGGCGGGCAGTGTGAGCTTTGTGTCTTTGCTCTCGGGACAACACAGACCAGCTGATAATGCTGATGTTCATTGACCCTGTGATGGTACTGTGGTGCAGTTTATACAATTGAATCTCTGGATTTCACTTACTACCTGAGGGTGGGTTTTTCATGGTCTGTTATTATTATCTCCATTTTACAGATGAAGAAAACTGAGGTTCAGAGATTCTAAGTAGGGAGGATTTGAATCTAGCACTTGAATGCCAAGGCCTGTCCCCTAACTGCCTCTTGGTTCTCTGGGAAGGGAGGGATGAGGCAGGTCAGGGGCTCTGGGCTGGCTTCCCAAAGGAGGAGGTAAAGGCTAGATTGAGACTTGAAGGACAAGCAGGCGTGGGACTGATGGAGCGCGTGTATGGAGAGGAGGTGGCGGCTTGGGCAGGGCTTACTGGGTGGGGCCCAGCAGGGCTGGAAGGTGGGAGCAGGGCCTCAGCGAGCAGCCGGCTGCAATCTCATCTTGTTACCTGGGTTACCCTGTGTTAGTAAAATCACAGTGAGGTCACGCCCCCTCCTGCACTCAGAAGGCTCCTGTGGTTCCACATTGAGTGCAGACGAAAAGCCGAAGTTCCGACAGGCCTGCAAGGCTCTGCTCTGGTTGACAATGGACATTCCTCTGACCTCATGTCCAGTCTAGGTCCCCCTTGCTCACTGAGCTCAGGCCGTGCATTTATGGAGCACGTCGGGCACACTCATGGCCCTTCTGCCTGCAAAGTTCTGCTCGGAGATATCTAGAGGGCCCCTTCACCTTGCCAAATCTTTTCATAGACAGGCCTTCCCTGACCACCTTATTCAAAATTGTGACATCCCCCTTTCCGCACCCCTGCCTCTCACACTCTCCCTTCCCCTTTCTTGGTTTAATTGCTACTTTTTCACAGCACTTAATCAGCATCTGACATGCTATGTATTTTATTTGCTTATTTGTTTAGTGCCTGGCTGTCCCTATAATGACGGCAGCTTTAACTGAGATTTTGTCCATGTTATTCACTGCTATATCCCCAGAGCCTAGAACAATGCCTGGCACATAGTAGGTGCTCACTAAAATAAATTGTTGCCTAAATAAAAATACCAGCAATGACCCCGTTTCATCATCATCCCTCTGCAAGTCACTTTATTTTTTTCCAGTTTTGGAAGTTCAGGCTCGGAGAAAGTAAGGAGCTTACCCATGGTCATGTAGCGAGTAAAGGGGCAGGGTGGGTGCCCAGCTCTCCTCAGGAAAGAAGGACTTACTGCCCAGCTGTTGGTGGTGCAGCAAAGTCCCTGTTGGAGATTGCCCAGTTAAGGAGAGCAGCCTTGCCTGAGGTCATGTCCCTTCCCTGGGCAGCTCATATCTCATGACCGATTTATGCAGGGTCTAAAGGCCTAGCCCAAGCCACTGACCACAGCCCTAGGCTCTGGTGACAGTGGAGAGAGAAGCACAGCTCACTTACAGCTGAAAGCCCTAGGCAGAATGTTTTAGATGCCATATAAGCTGAATTATGTCTCCTCCCACCCGCACCAAATTCATATGTCGAAGCTCCAACCCCCAACACCTTAGAGTGTGACTGTATTTGGAGACAGGGTCTTTAAAGTGGTAATTAAGTTAAATGAGGTCATTAAGGGTGGATCTTAATTCAATATGACTGGTGTCCTTTATAAGGACACCTTTATAAGAAGAGGAGATTAGGACGCAGACATACACAGAGGGAAGACCAGGTAAAGACACAGAAAGAAACAGCCATCTACAAGCCAAGGAGAGAGGCCTCAGAAGAAACCAGCCCTGCTGACACCTTGATCTTGGACTTCTAGCCCCCAGAATTGTGAGACAATAAACCTCTGTTGTTGAAGCACCGGAATATCCTGCAGCTCCGCATTGTGTGCAGAGGAAAAGCAAAAGTCCTTAGAGTGACTGGCGAGGCCCTGCCCTATCTTCTCTCTCTAGACCATAAGTTCCCTGAGAGATGGGTCCTTGTCTGTCTTCTTCTATACTGTGTCTCTGGTATCTAGTGTAGTGTCAGAAACACAGCAAGTACTCAGTAAGTATTGATTGATTGGATTTGCAAAATGACCAGATGCACGGAGTCATTGTGAGGCTTAAGTGAGGTTTTCATTGTGAAACATCATGGCACGAAACAACAGAAATTTATTCTCTCACAATTCTGGGGGCTAGAAGTCCATGACCAAGGTATCAGCAGGGTTGGTTTCTTTTGAAACACCAGTATCACAGCTAACTGTGACACTTCGTTTTTTGTTTGTTTGTTTGTTTTTGTTTTTGTTTTGAGATGGAATCTCACTCTGTCACCCAGGCTGGAGTGCAGTGGCACGATCTTGGCTCACTGCAACCTCCGCCTCTTGCGTTCAAGCGATTCTCCTGCCTCAGCCTCCCAAGTAGCTGGGATTACAGGCACCTGCCACCATGCCCTGCTAATTTTTGTTTTTTTAGTAGAGATGGGGTTTCACCATGTTGGCCAGGCTAGTCTCGAATTCCTGACCTCAGGTGATCTGCCCGTCTCAGCCTCCCAAAGTGCTGGGATTACAGGCATGAGCCACCACGGTCGGCGGAGTGTGACACTTCATTATGGCAGCACTAGCAAATTAATCCAGTGCATTTGCTCATCCAACCCTTAGAAGATCTGCACAGTAAGTCTAGGAATTACCCCATTCTGCAGATAAGGAAACAGGCTCAGAGAGGGGCATTGACTTGCCCAAGATGACACAGTTCAGTTCCGTTCTGACCCCAAAGCCAGAGGCAGCATACAGTCTAGTGAGAAGATGGGCTTTCACAAGCAAAACTGATGAAGCCGCCTTGGCTGTCTGCCCTCATGACTGGGCAGTGCTGTGTGAGCTCAGAGGAACGAGGGCTCCATTTAGGGCAGTCAGCCAGGATTCCTGCAGGAGGCAGAAGCCACCGGGCCTTGCAGAGTAAGTACAATTTATTTAAGGGTAGTGAAATCACAGAATTTAAGGTAGACAGCCGCTGTTCAAGGGTGTGGAGGGAGGAATCCTCATGGCCTTCTTGGGTAGGTCCCTCAGTTGCTCAGGTGGACAGAGCACCAGGTCCAAACTAGGAGGAGAGGAGAAGTGAAGAATTGACACCAGGTGAACCATCTGGCATGTGTAGTGTGAAGTTATCACATGAGACTGGATTTTAATGTTTTGGTTTTAGGACCCCTTTATACTCTTAAAAATTACTGTGAACCCCAAAGAATTTTGTTTATGTCAGTTTATCTATTGATAGTTAACCTGTTAGGAATTAAAACATTTAAGAAACACGCTCGGCCGGGT
This sequence comes from Piliocolobus tephrosceles, assembly GCF_002776525.5. NCBI lineage: Eukaryota > Metazoa > Chordata > Mammalia > Primates > Cercopithecidae > Piliocolobus > Piliocolobus tephrosceles. Next base: position 2,251,263 of record NC_045453.1, read on the forward strand.
GTGGTGGCTCATGCCTATAATCCCATCACTTCAGGAGGCTGAGACAGGCAGATCACTTGAGGTCAGGAGTTCGAGACCAACCTGGCCAACATGGTGAAACCCCATCTGTACTAAAAAAAACCCACAAAAACTAGCTGGGTGTGGTGGTGCACACTGGTAGTCCCAGCTACTCAGGAGGCTGAGGCAGGAGAACTGCTTGAACCTGGGAGGCAGAAGTTGCAGTGAGCTGAGATCACACCACCGCACTTCAGCCTGAGCACAGAGTGAGATCTGGAAAAAAAAAAAAAGAAGAGAGAAGGAAAGAAAGGAAAGAAAAGAAGGAAGGAAGAAAGAAAGAAGAAAAAGAAGAGAGAAAGAAAGAAGGAAGGAAAGAAAGAAAGAAAGAGAAAGAAAGAAAGACAGAAAGAAAGAAAGAAAGAAAGAAAGAAAGAAAGAAAGAAAGAAAGAAAAAGAAAGAAAGAAAGAACACTCCATTGGTTGTCAAAGTGAGGTCATCTTCCTAACAGTCTTCTAGTGTGTTACTATTGTAATCCCATTTTACAGATGAGAAAACTGAGGTCCAGGTAAGCTGGGTCATCCAAAGTCTCACGGCTACCGTGCGAACAGAGCCAGGATTTGAACCTAGGTATTCTGCTTCCAGAGCCCAAGCTGTTAACTGCTACATTATGCTGCTTGGACATGCTGCACGTGCCCCCATTCCTACCCCGGGTATGGGGTCTGGATGTTATCCTAGGAGTCTTGGGCTAAATCCCTGGAGCTTGTCTAAAGCTAGTAGAACGGGGTGCAAGGAGTTAAGCTTTCCTGAGATGAAATTTCATACCGTGAAAGGGATGCTTTACCCCAGAGGCACACCAGGCATCCCACACCCACCTCCACACAAGGCAGGGGTGAGAAGTCTGCTCTCACAGCCAAAGCCTTTGAAATGTTATTTCCTGAAGTGTTGCCTCACCCCTACCACAGCTCAAAGCCTCTGGGACTGGGGCTCCCTCCAGGAAGCAGCTGGTCCCCATCCTTCCTCCTGCATAGAGCCTGGGACCAGCCAGGGACCAGAGATAACTTAGCTCCCTGTAGGGTATGGGGCAGGATAAGTCCTGGCTAAAATCTGTCCTCCCACTGAAAGCCTTGCCTAGTCCACATGCACCTTGATTTAGCTCATTTTTACTGTATTTGCAGAGGACCTCCTGTGTGCCATGACGCTTCACAATCAGAACCTTGCTTAAGCCTCATACAACTTTGTGCATCTGGTCATTTTGCAAATCTGATCAATCAATACTTACTGAGCATTTGTTATGTTCCTGACACTAAACTAGATACCAGGGACACGGTGCAGAGAATGAAGACGGATAAGGACCCGTCTCTTGGGGAACTTACCGTCTAGAGAGAGAAGACAGCCAGACTAGGAGAGAGTCAATCGTGGGCAGCGCAGGATAACAGGAAACACAGGGGGCTTTGCAAGCACAGAATACTCAGTAAATATTCGTGGTTGAATGGAAAGCTCTCAGGATAATGGCTCTCAGGTAGCTCTCCAATGTGCCAGTCTATTGTGTTCGTTAGGGCAGGATAACTGCTGTTACAGACAACCCCCAAATCTCAATGACTCACAATCTGTTTGTCACTCAGGTCACAGTCCAGTGTAGGTCAACTCCTCATTGTCACTCAGAGATCCAGGCCCTTGCATCCAGGGGAGGGGATCTTGATTTCTTTTTTGATCTTCTGCATCCCCCAGCAGAGGAGAGGAAAAGGCAGGGTGTGGAGGAGCATGGGGGAGGCTTTATGGGCAGGTCTGGAAGGGACTCATGGCCAATTCACCTGGTCTTGTGTGGGGATGTAGGCAGTGACCTAGGAGTGAAGGAAAGAGTGGTGTCACGCCCAGCACTTCCCCCAGGTGAATTCAGTGGAGGAGAGGTGATTTTCCTAAACAATGAGGGTTACTTAGGAAGGGGGCATGGGTTCTGGGTGGCCACAGCCTTCTTATCAGTATATATTAACGGCAGTATGCTAGTCAGGATTCTTTTAGCTTCAACTGATAAAAACCCAACTCAAACTACTTAAGGAAAAGAGGGAATGTATTGATTCTGGTCTAGGAAGGTGGTTTCAGGAATGGCTGCATACAGAAACTCAACAGGGCCATCTTCTCTGGTTGGCTTTAGCCTCCCAGGCAGGCTGTAAATGTGTGATAGGGAAGCTGGCCACCAGCAGATGCACCTAAACATGTATGCAACAAGCCCAGCAAGCCTGGCAGGAGTGAGGCATATAGATCATGTATCTATGTACATATATAATATGTATGTCATATATCACGTATCCTCTCTGTATATCATATATCCATGTACATATCACATATGTCATATATTATATATCCTATATATATCATATATGTCATATATCCTCTATACACATCATATATCCATGTGTATATATCTATCATATGTATGTCATATATCTACATATATTATATATCCATATCTATGCCAAATACTCATCCCAGAAAAACACTTTGGTCCTGAATGCGACCCATGACCACTCTTGTTTTGATGATCTTGATGGAAACCCCAAGTTCACATGGTGTGGAAGAGGGACCATTTTCCCAAAAAGGGACTCAGACAATACCATCAAGTTCACTACAGGAGACATTACTAGATCTTTCCAAGAACATTGGGCCTATCTCACAGTCCTAGATGTCAAAAGGGAGAGGAAACGTGAGAAAAATAGATGTCTAATCTCTTTGTTAGTAGCCAATTTCTAGGAGCCAGGTATGGACCACGTGATTTTTATGGCATCAACATATAACGTTGTTTTCTCCCTCACTTAAGTTCAGAAGCAATAGGAGACCCAGGAGTCAAGAGGTGAGGAACAAAATGTCAGCTTATTACAGATAAAGCTGTTTCGAGAACGTGGCTTGGGCATGCAGGCAAATGGAACTACTAACACTGATCCTCAGAGTTGGACAGCCTTACCGTTGCAGTCACAGGTAGATGGATAAACACAGATCTCTCCCCTCTGACTCCTGGTACAGAACAGGTCTTCGCAGGTAGCTGACCCCAGGTTGAGAGAGGGCTCACCTCTTCATACTCACCAATCGTTCAGTCCAGGTTTGTTGCTCTGATGGAGGCCGCCCCAACCCCCAACCCCTTTTCAAATGTGCACCACAGTAGGGAATGAGGCCAAGACCTGAGACCTGGCTGTCTGGTGGGTAGACCCTGGAAAGTACAAGCAAACAGCCCCTAATGCCCGGAAGCTCCTGGTTCCCGAGGAAACAGATGAAATTTGTGATGGGCAGAGAGTCAGAGAAAGAAGCATTTTTGTTTTCCTTTATTTTTTCAAAAATGACTATTCGAATAATACAATCCACTGTGAACATTTTAAAAGGGAAAGAAAGCCAGGAAAGAATTGTAAAACTGCAAGCCACCTTCAATTCCATCATCTGGTGTTAACTATCTTTACATGTTGGTGTATATCCCTCGGGCCTTTGTGAGTGTGTGTGTGTGTGTGTGTGTTTAAACAGAATTAGAATCATGCTCTATGCATAATTTTTTTATCCGTCTCTCTTTAACATTCTATATAAAGCATTTCAGCGTGTCCACGAGGCTGGAGGAAGCACGAGGGCAGGAACCAAGTCTGCTTGATGATTGCTGTCTCCCCGGGGCCTCCCATGTGCATCATGCTAAAAAAAAAAAAATATTACAGAAAAGAATGGTATTCACAGGTAATATTGATTAGGTGACTTCTAGGCATCATCATGCATCATCGAATTACATTCTTACAAGGTACTGCAATGGGCACCTCTATGAACCACACTTTGTAGAAGAGGCAACTGAGGCCAGGGGAGGTGAAGTAGCTCACACAAGGTCACCATCAATGTTACATCCTGCACGAACACATCCTGTATGTGCATCTTCCTACTTGACACATTTCCTTCTTGCCACTTTCCACTTTTAATCAGCGATAAAGGGAAGCTGTTTGCTTGAGACAGGACTCTTTATTTGGAAAGAAGATCTGTCCCATTCTGGGAGGGGGATGTGCTGAGGACTGTCACCCAGCCTTTGAGCCCCATTGGGATTCTTTTTTTTTTTTTTTTTTTTAATTTTTCTTAAGACAAGGTTTTGCTCTGTCACCCAGGGAGGAGTGCAGTGGTGGGATCATTGCTTACTGCAACCTCAAACTCCTGGCCTTAAGAGATTCTCCTCCCTCAGCCTCCTGACAGTGTGAGCCATGGCATCCCACTGGGAACCGTGAGCAGCCTGGGCACAGGATGGTGATGGGTCTGTCCTCACTTGGGAGGAGGACACGACCTGTTGCCCACGACCCGCCTGTCTCAGCTGTGTGTGTCAGTGCATCTGCCTCTCTGCCAGATGTTGGGGGTCTCCCAGTATGCCCACTGACTATCTCTCAGAATTCCAAAGGGGCAGATGCTCTTAATGCCCCACCTGAGTCCCCTTGGCCTTTCCTTTCTGTTTCAGGACACATGGGCCCTGTGTCCAGCTGCTGGCACATGAGTCTCTGCTTGAGGGTTTATCTGGCCACTGGAGCCTGCTCACCAGGAATTGATGCCTCCTGGGAGCAGCCTCCAACCAAATACTCTAGGAATTGGCATTGAGATCCTCCAGCCTCCTACCCTTGAAGTGGGCAACTCTGAGGCACGCTCAGTGCTGTCTCGCAGAACTCCCAGCAGGACTGAGCTCCCGTGGCCCACGGTGCTGACTGGCTTTCTAATAAACATTTTATCAGCCTTCTTCCCTTCCCTGTCTCACTTCCCTCTCCCTCCTCCCCACAGCAGTGCTTCCTGGGGTCACATCTCAAATAAAATTGGATCCTTGGCTCAAGGTTGGTTTCTTAGGGAACCCAAACCAAGACTTTTTCACTCTTTTCTTCCCTGCAGCCACCACCCACCTGAATTCCCCCACAGGTTTTGTCTGCACTCTTTTCCCTCTAATCCGTTGCCACAGAGTCACCTTTTATGTTTTCCCTCCCTCCCTACGTGGCTGATTTCCCCTGGCCTCCAAGCTGAAGCCAGCCCAGCATTCAAGGCTCTGTATGTTTCTCTCTTGTCAACCTCTCCGGTATCTTTTTGAAATATGACTGTCATCCTATGCTTGGGCCATACTGACCTATCTCATCTATCTCTGCCTTTGCGCGTGTTGCTCCACCTGCCTGATGTGCCCTTCCCTATACTGGTCATTCAGAAAACTTCTACTCATCCAGCAAGACCCATCTCAGAAGTCACCTGGTCTGTGAAACCTATCTAGGTCACCCTAGATACTGACAACCTCTCCCTTCTTTTGTGCCCCGTTTGTATATTATTTTTCCCTTGTATCCAAGACTTATCTTACTTTTGTATAATTATGTGTTTGTATTCTGTCTCCCCAACAGGACTGTGAGCTCCTTAAGGGCAGGATCAGTCCTCTTCTCTCTCACCTCAGGGCCTGCCTAGCACTGACTCTGGGACAAATTAGGTCCCCAGTGAATACAGGTGTCCCTTGCTATCCAAATTTTCCTATATACTCAAAACCTACAAACAAAATAGGTTAGGACAACATGGCATCCCACACGATTCTGAGTCCATTGTCCAATACCCGCTACCCGAATTTAGGAGTTCTGTGGATTTCGAGGGCAAGAGATACTTGGGTATGAATGAATTAATTACTTAATGAATGAGGGCATTCGAAGCTGAGAGCGTTCATTAACTCTGGGCACAGACCTGCGTGAAGTTGGTGGAGAGGAGGGAAGGAGGGAACATGGAGATGCCAAGCCAGAGCCAAGAAAGTTGTTTTGCTTTGGAATATATTATTTTTGCAGGTTGCTATAGTTACCGCTGTGAAATTAAAAATTAAAACCTTGTGAAAGAGAGAGGGTTGACTGAGATGAGGCAGTTCCTTGACAGGCTGAGTTATTTATCTTTTCCCCATGTAACATCTGGTTATGTGCTTGCAAATTTATTTTTAATTCAGAGCTCTAAAAAGGATTTCGTGGCGGTGCGAGGTGCCCGGATGATTGGCTTGGGAGGGAAAGGTTAGAGGGTGGTATTCGGGGCCGGCCGGTGACCCCCAGCTTCTCTCCTGGCCCTTGCTCCTGCTTCTCACACAACCTCTAGGAACCAGGGGTAGCTCGAATGTGTCTGGACCCCCTGCCAATCAAGCAGCAGCCGTAACCATGGTTCCCAGATGCAGAGCCAGGATGGAGGCTGCTGTCTGGTTCCTGTGGTTCTTTGAGTGCGAGGACAAGCATGGCTGGGAGTGGGGCAGGTTTTGAGTTCCTATCTCTCCAGTCTGTCTCCCAACTTCTGTGTCTCTAAGTGTCTCCAGGGATCTTTCTGGACCCCTCACTCTGCCATCCAGAAAGGCAACAACTGTGGTTTAGGGGAGGCAACACTGGCCGGAGTTAGGAGATGTGGGATCTGGGTCCAGCCCAGCCACTGCTGGCTGTGTGACCTGGGAAAATCACCTTCCCTCTCTGGTCCCTGTTCTCTCCATTCTTCAGAGACGGGTTGGAGGCTGCAGTAACCCACTGGATCGCTACTGTAGGAATCTGAGTGAGCCTAAGGAGGTGCCAGGCATCGTTGGAGCCTATTTTTGTGCTTTCGTCTGACTGCCCGAGGTGACAAGTTGGGAACACAGGACAGGCTGCCCCATGGGTTCCTTTTCCCTGCCAAGCTTCTTCCTGCCTTGTACCTTTGCACTCCGTGTTTTCTGCCTGGAGCTTTCTTCCCCTAGATGTTCACAGGACTCCCTTCTCCGTCCTACCCGGTCTTATACGTCACTTCCTCAGCAGGGACTCTCCGCCCAGCCGGTCTGGAATGGCCTCGTCCTCCTTCCCCCACTTTGAAGCCTCTGCTTTTCTCTTCCAGCATCTTCACTGCCTGTGAGCACAGTATATTTTCTGTCTGTCTGTCTGCCTTCCTGTTGTCTGTCTTCCTTTCTGGAATGTCAATCCCGTGAGAGCAGAGACATTGCCTGACATTGTCTGTTTGGGTCACAGCTGCTTCTCCAGCTCCCAGACCGGGGCCTGGCATGTTGGAGGAAGTACTACATGTTTGTCAAGTAAATGAATGGACGAAGGAAGGGATGAAGAAAACATTTACTGGTCTCTGCTATATGCTGGATTAGGTTAGGACAAACTACGATGGGTTAGGACTCAGGGGAAATGAATGAGATTAAAAACTCCCAGACTAGGAAAAATGAATGCCAAAGACAACTTGAGAGGAGGAAATAAATTGTCTCATAATGGCTGAGGTGTGAGTTGCATATGTGTGTATATATGTGTGTGGGGTGGGCAGAGGGGGTGTTTTCTGCCATGGTAATAGTAATCATATAGGTAGGTAACAGAAAATAATTATATGTGTAAAACCTAAATCCTCTGACAATAACAAAAGTCATAATACTGACCATGAATCGAGTACTTACTACGTGTGGGACACAGTACTTTAGATACATTAACTCTTTACACAAGCCCCTGTGAGAACAGGACTTGGCTGTTATTTTCACTGCTGTATCCACAGTGCCTGGGACATAGCAGGGGTCCAATATACATTTATGCAATGAATGAATCTCCATTTCATATTCAATCAGAAAGGGCAAGTGACGTGTCCAAGGACACACAGCTGGAAAATGACAGAGCCAGTTGAAGCCCGGTCCGTTTGGCTCGCTCTGTCCACCTTGCACAGAGAGATCTTCTGTCTCTGTTCATTGGCTTCTTTAAGTCACTGCCGACCACCACCACCACTCCCCTGAAGAAATGACTCCCCACCCCCATCCCTCACTGACCGTCACAACATGCCTAAAACTCTGCTTAGCTCAAAGTCTGAGAGACCTTGTGCTAGATGGAATGGAAATCAGGCTGAGCTGTTTTCGCTACCAACATTGCAAACACAGCCTGGGCCCTGGTGTCTCTGAAACCTCCTGGCTCATTGTCATCTTTCACTATGCCTGACAAGGCTGGTGTGGGAGGACCAGGGAACATTTTGTGGGCAGACACATACATTCCAAACTTCTTAACAGGTCTGGGCTCATCACCGAGGCTCCCCTATGGGTGAGCTCCAAAAAGCATGGCTGAAGCTCTGGGCCTGCATGTTCAGCAGGGATGAATAATTAAGCAGCCATCAGGCGCCAACAGCTTGATGAGGGGGGTTTTGTGTAGCTGACAATGCTGTATCCCAGCCCAGCACTGATTTTGGGTAGAGGCTGTTGTTTCTGATGGCTGTCTCAGTGGTGCCCAGAGCAACAGAGCAAGCAGAGGGACATATTTGATTGTTCTAGTGGACAGAGGATGTGCCGTGGGGAAGGCAGTTGCAGCCAGACTGACCCCCCTGGACAAAGCTGGGTGATCTTGGGGAAGCCTCTTCTTGGTTCCTGTTTTGTGCCTTTGTTTCTTTGGCAAAATGGAAAACTGAGGAGTTATTGAGGAGGCAAAGTTAGGTCTCCTTAAAAAGCCCTTCCCTTTATGTTTATCCCTTTCCCTTCTTCCTACATGGAACAGGGATGTGATGCCTAAGACCTGGCAGTCATCTTGCAACCATGAGGCACTAGGAATGAGTATAAAGGACAGGTAGATTCTTAAAAGTAAACTGCAAAGCATCTTGTAAAGGTGAGAGACCTCTCTGCTGACTTGGTTATGGTTTGCTTCCCCCACTAGGATATGAGTTCTGATGACAAGGACTTTGCTAATTTTGTTCACCTCTGAGCGCCTGAAACTGGGCATCCCCTCAATAAACATTTGTTTAGAATGATGGATGCATTTGGTTATTACAGGTCAAACCAAATATGTTTCCTGGAAGTCCAGTCTGTTGGATACTTGGGACCCTGGAATTTTCATGGTAGGTGGGTTCAGGGCAAGACCACACCCCCACTCCTCATGGGTTCACATGGATAGGTCTAGTGGCTGCGTGGCCTGAGGAACAACTGCTCAGGACCCTTTTCTGAGCCCTGAGCCAGGAAAACACCCTAATGCTGGTGCATTTTGGAAGAGATAGAAAGGGGGAAGCTACATCCCCTGGGAGGCGGTATGATTCCATAGAGGGAACAAGGGCTTGGTGTCAGGCAGTCCCCGGGTCCCATCTTGACCCCACTCTTGGGAAAGTTAGGAACGAACTCAGCTAGAAATAATAGAAACCCTTCTACAGAGGCATAATCCAATTGGTGTTTATTGTCTTATAAGTCCTGGGCAGGCTACCTGGGACCAGTGTGGCTCTCACTAATGCCACTGGAGACTCAGGCTCTGCTTGCTATTCATCTTTGCCATCTTTAGCATGTAGCCGTTTATCCTCATTCCTAGTGCCTCATGGTTGCAAGATGACTGCCAGGTCTTGGGCATTGCATCCTTGTTCCATGTAGGAAGAAGGGAAAGGGATAAGCACAAAGGAAATGGCTTTTTAACTGTGGAGGAACCCTGTTTCTGAGACTTCTACCTGCATCTCGTTGATTAGATCAGCGAGTGTCACATGCCACTCTTAGTTAAAAAGGAAGCTGGGAAAGTTAGTGTTCTGGCCTTTTTTGTGGCTAGCATGAGAGGAACTATTAGCTGTGTAGCAGGAGGCTGTCCACACATAGTTTCCACAGCCACAGGCTGATTTCCCAAACCCTGAAGCCCCCTTCACCCATGCTCACTGAGTGATGCTGGAACTTCCAGAAAGAAGGTCCTCTTCCTGCTGTCAGCGTAGTGATCAAGATGGGTTGTGAAGCCAGGCTGTCGGGTCTGAATCCCTGCTGTACCGAGTACCACCAGCTGTGTGGGCCCAGGAAGATTCTGTAACTTCAGTGTGCCTCATTTTGCTCATCTGTAAAATAGGGATACTGATCCTTCCCCATGGAGTTCCTTTGTGAGGGTGGAAAATGTTCAGTCATGGGAAGGACCTAGAATAGTGCCCGCCTTATTGTGGGCATTCAAAAAAATAAAGCTCTTAACAACCTAAACGCCCACCGGTGGCAGACCGGATAAAGAAAATGTACATATACACTGTGGAATACAATGCAGCCATAAAAAAGAACAAGATGGTGTCCTTTGCAGGAACATAGGTGGAACTGGAGGCCATTATCCTCAGCAAACTAACTCAGGAACAGAAAATCAAATACTGCATGTTCTCACTTATTAGTGGGAGGTAAATAATGAGAACTCCTGGACAGAAAGAGAGGAACAACAGACACTGGGGTCTACTTGAGGGAGGAGGGTGGGAAGAGGAAGGGGATCAGGAAAAATAACTATCAGATACTGTGCTTCGTACCTGGGTAACAAAATGGTCTGTACACCAAACCCCCATGACACGAGTTTGCTTGTATTAAATGAACCTGCACATGTACCCCTGAACCTGAAAGTTAAAAAAAAGTTTAAAAAATTAGGAAATTCTTTTTCTCTCAAAAAACCAATCTATCTATCTGTCTATCTATCTATCTATCTATCTATCTATCTATCTATCTATCTATCTATCTTATGATTGCTGTTACTATTATCGTGACTATGGTTACTAAGATAAGACTTTGATGTCAGTGAAAACAGGCCTCAAACGCCTGGGGGTGGTCCCAGCTGTGTGGCAAACCGGCTGTGTAACTTTAGATGACCCCCTATCTGGGCCAGTGTCCCCTTTGTACTTCAAGAGACTGGATCCCGATGGTTGGGTTTTAGAGGCCTTCCCGGAGAGGACTCAGATGGAATCCTCCTCTCAGACACTCACAGGAAGAGTGGCCTGTGATCGCATCTTCCCGGAAAATGGGTCTTATCGCAGAAGCAGCAGAGTCCAGGGCGGGGGACATTTTGGCAAGTTTGGGGGCTCTCCCAGGATTGTTGATCCCAGGCTTGGTGTCTGGAGCTGGGTCAGGGCCAATCAAGCTTCTCTATGTCTCTGAGAGGGCTGGGCTGCCCCCACCCCCCAACCTCCAGCCTCATCCTGTCCCCGCTTCTGCTAGGCTTAGCTCTTGTTCCTGCTACCCTTCTTTCCTTTCTGTAAGTATTACTTCCTCTTGCTGATTTCTCAGCAGAAGCTGGTTTCCCTCCCACAAAACCAGCTTCCTGCACCGGGAGGTCCTGCACCAGGGAGGGGCATTAAGGAGGCTCCCTGAGTCCCTCCGTGGCAATGTTGAGAGGGGCAGTGGAGTTTGCCCTGGCACTGTGACCTTGTTGTGGTTGTCGTTTGTTTTTCTGGGAAGGCGGCGGAGAAGCTCCTCTGCTCTCCGGAGGGAACTTGGCTCTTCACTGGTTGGTAACCTTGGCAGTCCTCTCTAGGCCTCAGTTTCCCCATCTGTGAAGTGTGGCAGCCGAATGCATAGTTTTGAGAGGCCCGAGCAGACTGGATTTTGACAGCAAGGACACAGCCACTGAGGTGGAGGCGCCTGTGCTGGTATTGGGCCATGGTAGTGTTGAGGCTACTGCAGGAGGTGGTCAGACTTCACAGGGCTCCAGTGCTCCCAGCCCCTGACTTCTTCAGGTCAGGCAGCTTTTCTTTGTTTTATTTGTTGTAACATCAGTATCCACTGAAGTTTTGAATGGAAGACAGGACTCCAAAGTCAACATAAAATGTTTGAAAGTAATAGCTAACACTTTATAGACTTACCATGTGCCAGGCACTCTTCTAAATGTTCCACACATAGTACTTTATGTAATCTTACAGTAACGCCGTCAGGTAGGTACCATTATTAGTTCTGTTTTAAAGGTAAGGAAATTGAACAAAGAGAAGTTTAGGAACTTGCCCAAAGTCACTCAGAAAAGTAAGAGGGATTTGAATCCAGGCAGTCTGGCTCTTAACAAGTATTTGTTTGTTTTTTTCTAAAAAGCCACTCATGTAGCTCATCCTCTTCACCTCCCATCTGGTGTTGGAATCCCTGCTACAACATTCCACCAAATGTGCCACCTGGTCTCAGCTTGCACACCTGCAGGGATGGGGAGCTTGCTACCTCCCTGGGGATCTGTGGCCAGCTATACCAGTTTTAAAACTCTCCCCCAAATTTATGAATTCTTTAATAAGTCCTCAAGGCTCCAAATGGTTTCCTGGGAAACAGAGCAGCTTGCTCAGCCCCCAGGGACCTGTTATGGTCTGGATTCCAGATGGAGAAATCTAGAAGGAGCCAACAAACCTCACATTTCGTGGATATAAGAGAGGGCACAGGGTGGACACCAGAGTGGGGGCTCTGTGTGTCTGCTCTGGAGTCATTTTTCTGCCTGAGCCTCAGTCTCATCTTCTGTAAAATGGCATTTACGAAAACCACCTTCTTCATAGGGTTGGTGTAAGGATTAAAAGAGAGAATCCACACGCAGTGCCTGGCACTTAGGTAGCATTAAAAATTGTTAACTAGTATCTTGGTATCGTTTTTATCATCATCATTATCACCTATGAAGCCTCTGTTCTCACTCTGGAGTTTAGGAATGACTTGGTGAGTGGCTTGACCATAGAATGAATAAGGCCAGCAGCTTGATCCCTGGGTCCACAGTCCTCTTTGGCATATGGAGAAACTGAGTCTCAGAGAAGGCTGGGGACTTACTTAAGGCTTCCCAGCTAGTCAGTGGCAGAAAAAAATAGAGTTCCATGGAGCAAAGGGAGACGTGACTGGTTAATTCCACTAGATCCTCTTGGAAACAAATGTGAGATCAAAGGTCAGAAGCAGGACCACCGGGAGGTTGGGGCCAGCTCCTTGACACCCAGGCTTCTGGGAGGAGCACAGTGTGGGTATTAGGATGGTCAGGTGCTCAAATTCACACACCCATGCATGTTGCCCAACTAGGAATTTTTATGTTACATCTGGGTGTGATCCTATTGCAGAAATGTAGCTTGGATTGGGCAATAGTCATAAACTTTTTGGAATTTGTTTGGGTGGCTTCGGAACACCAGGGGCAGGACACCTCAATATACCTGAGTGATTCAGGAGAGAAGGCAGAGGTTCAGGAAGCAGATGCAGGCTTGAATCCCAGCTGCTCCACTGACTTGCTATATGAGTGACCACTTCGAGGCTCAGTGTCATCGTCTAGAAGATAAAGACGGAGTTGTTGGAAGGATTAAATGTGATGAGGGCAGCTGAGTAGCTACAGAAGTTGCCAACCCAGAATCTGTCTTAACCATATTTAAAATTAAGAGAATTGATATCCAAATCCAGATTGCCTCTTTCTTTCAAAAAATCAGAAAGATCCTGCCACCTTAAACTGCTTTTTCAAGAGCCCAGGTTGGGCATCTCTGGCCCCCTAGAGCTGTACTCTCTGACCGGTCAACCCGACACCTGCAGATGGGTCAGAGGTCAGCTTCTCCACCTTCCTAGCTCAACAAGTCTGTCCCAGGCCATGGAGGCAGCTACCCCCATTCCAGAAGGAAAGATCACTGGGAGAGGAAAATTCCCCGTCCCTGGAGGTGTTTGCTCAGGGCCGCTACAGGATGAATATTTCCTTTCATAATGTTGCTAATCATTTTCCCCTCCAGGCAGGAGCAGAGGCTCTCCCGAGCTCCTCACAGCTGTGGTGCCCTGTGGGCTCTTAATCAATGTTACATGGTAATTAATAATAGATCCTCCTGCTCCAGCTCCATCACTCCCGGCTTCCCGCTCTCTCTGACAAGCTGGCATCTTCCTGGCCAGATGAGGCCGAAATCAAAGGCCTGAAATTAGAGCTGAAAATTTGTCCTCCAATTGCTTGTGGGAAGGAATCAGGAGAGCTCGAACCCCTGGCAGGTCTGGCGCTGGCTGAAGTTCTCATTTTACCCTCTCAACCCATGAGTGCTCAGCCTTGCTTTACGGATGGGACATCAGGCTTGGGGACGTTTGCCCATTTGTCCCAGTGGTTCTCACACTCTAGCGTGCATCAGTGTGATTCAGTAGGTCTGCAATGGGAACCAAGAATCAGCATTTCTAACAAGTTCCCAAGTGCCGCTGCTGCTGCTGGTCCTGGGGCTACACTTCCAGAACCACTGATTTCTCTCATCCTTTTCCAAGGGCAATTCACCTGGTGCCAGGCACTAGGAATATGGCGATGAATAAGGCAGGTGTAGTGCCTGCCCTCTTGTTGGGTGGAATTGACCTGAGCATCACATGATGGGTAGGCAAGTAGGTTTTAGAATCAGACATGCTTGATTCAAGTCCTGACTCTGCTAGTGACGCTCTCTGATCTGGGCAGCACCTGCCTTCCCAGTGCCTTCATCCCTGCAGCTGTCTAATGGGGATAATTACGTTCTCTGCTTCAGATGATTGATGTGAAAATCAAATGAGGAAAGGAATGTACAAATATATGCTCAGGACTGTGTGCCTGGCTCATGCCTGTAATCTCAGCACATTGGCTATCCAAGGCAGGAGGATTGCTTGAGACCAGGAGTTCGGGACCAGCCTGAACAACATGGTGAGACCCTGTCTCTAAAAAAAAATAAAAAAGTGGTGTGTGCCTGTAGTTCAAGCTACTTGGAGGCTGAGGTGGGAGAATCACTTGAACCCAAGACAAAGGCTGCAATGAGCTACGGATTATGCCACTGCTCTTCAGCCTGGGGAACAGAGTGAGACCCTGTCTCAAAAAAAAAAAAAAAAAAAAAAACAGTGCTCAGAAATGTTAGTTATAAAGAGTGATGTATCATTAATATCTATGTTATTATTGTTGCTGGGTCATTGTCCAAGATTGTGTAACTAGGCTCTGGGGAAGTTGAAATTCACTTATTTATTCATTAATTCATTTGACACATATATCTTGAACAACCAAGTATGTACCAGGTATTGGAAGAACAGAGCTGAACCCAAAAGTTACCTCCCTACCTTCATGGAGCAGACTTTCTTGTCAATAAGCAAATACATATGTAATAAGTCAAAAGGTGTCGAACACGACGTTGCGAAACAAAGCAGGGCGGGGATAGAGATGTTGGAGCTGGGAAAGGTGAGCAGGTGATGCTCTTTTAGGTAGAGTAGTCAGCTGAGGCCCCTCTGATAAGGTAACCTTTTAGCAGAGAGCTGACAGGGGAATTATAGTGAACCAATAGGTGTCTGCAGGGGGTGTGTTGCAGGCCCAGTGAGTGTAAAGGCCCAGTGGGGACCAAAGTCTGTCTGGGACTTACAAGCATTCCACCTGGATGTCTAACATTGCATCCAGGAGTTCCAGACCTTCGGGCTTTGTGGTCCCAGCAGCCTATACATCTCTTTTCTCCTCCACACTGAGGACTGACCCTAGATCCCACCAGAGGCACCACATGCACTTGTATCCCAGGGCTGCGTAGCCTGGTCATCAGATACCACTGGCTTTGGAGTTGGCTGGTCCCACTGTGATATTGCATAGGCCACTTCCCTCTCTGAGCTCCATTTGACTTGCCTGCAAACAGTGGATGATAATATTACCTTCATCACGAGTGGTGATGAGTGGCAGATGAGCTCCAGGCCATGAACATGCTTTGCAAGTGGGACACTTAGTAGGTGCTCAATGAATGGGGTCATCACTATGCCCTCCTCTCACTCCTTCCTTCCCCCTTCAGTGAGACCCAGGATCCAGGTGGGAGCTTTGACCTGGAATTCTTGCTTAGCCAGAGAGTGTGTTCCATTTGCATAGATTTGCATAAGGCCGGGAATGGTGTGTACCTCTTTTTGACTTTAGTTCCTGCAAGCTCACGTCACCATTTAAAAATAGGGTGTTGATCTTCCCCTTTCCTTACCATTCATTTTGCCTCTTGAAAGAATTTCAATATGTTAATCAAATATGCTGGAGTTGGAAGCTGTTTTTATTTTGGCCTGGTGCAGAAGGGGTCACCAGCTCCGGGCAGCCCTTGATTACCTGCTTTATTGGAGGAGAGACAACAGCAATGATCTCAAAAATTGGAGGGTCCTAGAAGCTTTTAAAAGAAGAGCCAATTTTATTTTTTATGCTTACAAAAGTAGAACATATAGGTAAAATGAAAAGTAGAAAACAGCAGAAAAAATTCCCCGACAAATTACCCATAATAACTGTAACCAAGCATAATCACTATTCACATGTTACTGT
Source organism: Piliocolobus tephrosceles (assembly GCF_002776525.5). Lineage (NCBI taxonomy): Eukaryota > Metazoa > Chordata > Mammalia > Primates > Cercopithecidae > Piliocolobus > Piliocolobus tephrosceles. Next base: position 2,267,172 of record NC_045453.1, read on the forward strand.
CTTTATTTCATGGATGATTTTTCCCCCATGCAATTTTTCTATCATTGAGATTACATGTAATATACATAATGCTACAGCCGGCTTTTTCCCCATGCTATAATATTATAAACTTGCAAACATCATTTTTTATGATCGTGTAATATTCCACTGAGCAGATAGTTTTAAAATCCTTCCTCTGTTATAGGACATTTAGATTTGTCCAGTTTTTTTGGTGGGGCTGGGGCAGGATGAGGAGGATATTGTAAATGTAGCTGTCATGAAAATTATGTTCCTGGCTTTTCCTCTGCTTATTGTGGGTTATTTTCTCAGAAGACAGCTCAGAAGCAAGATTACTAGGATATAAGAAGAGTGAGATAAGCTTAAGACTGTGGATAGATTTTGCTGCATCTCAGTCAGTATCTGAATTCAAGAATGTGCTTTTGAGTTGGCATTGTCATAGCTTCCTCTATCAACCTCAAAGCAACATGGGACACTCTACCATGGGATTTGATGGGCTCCCAGCCTGCTGCTCCTGGTGACCCTCTCACACAGGGAACACTCAACTCTTTGCTTGGATGCAAAGCTTGGACAATCTGCTTTCTTATAACATCCTTGGGCAGAACTTGTTTATGAAAGTATCTGGAATTCAAGGATACTCAAGCTGTGTCTTCAAGGCTGTGTCTCAAGGCTCTCACAAGTCCTATTTTACAAAAAATGACTTGGTTTTGTGTCATTTAGGAATGAATGTCTTTGACTCAAACAAATATGCATTTCCAATCCAATTTTTCATAATAAGATGTCAAGAGATAGCATTCCAGACTATGCACAGCTGCCCAACGATGTTGTCTAGCCTTTAGGCTCTGTTTTTCTGTGCTGCAGTCTCTGGGACTGTGGCATTTATTCTGGCAATTTTTGCCTCCTGGTCCCACGATGGCTGCCACACCTCCAGGTATCAAATCCTCATTCCAGGTATGAAGAAGAAGGAAAGGTAAAGGAGCAAAGGAACATGCCATCTAAGTCTACTTTTTGCACCAGGAAGGCAAAAGCATTTCTGGAAGCCCCACCCAGGAGATGCTTGCATCTCATTAGCTAGAACCAAGTCCTATGACCATCCCTGAACCAATCGTTGGTGAAGAGAAACAAGGTTACCATGATCTTTGGACCAACCAAGATTCATCCCCAGAGCTCATGTTAGGGGCCTACCCTCTTTGAGATCAGTGGCTCACCAGTGCTGTGGGCACAGATCAGTTTCCTTAGCAAAGAATGGGATGGGATAGCTAAGATGATTGGGATATGTGTTGCTAGAAAGAGGACATTGTCACAGGCTTTGTGGAAGATGTTATGATTTCATCCCAGGGGTAAGCTCTCATTGACTGATGCCCATTTCTCTTGCCCAGTGATTGGCTCAGGGATGAGCACATGGTCTAAATAGAGCCAGGACATCCAGTCCATAATGAAAAGAGAAAGCTCCTCTTCTTTGTGCAGTGGGATACTTGAATAGGATGCCCAGAACTGCTACAGCCATTTCGTTACTATGGGTAAACCAGGCTGAGGATGATGCTTACAAGTGTACAGAAGGGGGAGTAGAGACACAAGGGAATCCTCAAGAGATGGAGCCTAGGCCTTGATCAAGCCCTACCTGAGGCCCTTATGTTTTCTAGACTTTCAGTCACAAAAGCTAACGTACTCTTCCAGTTGCATAAACCAGCTCGACTGAGGTTTCTGATGCAAGTAAAAGAATGATAACTGACAGAGATGCAAAGAGGAACTTTGAGAAAAAGAGTTATGTGGTTAAATAAGTTTGAGGAACTAGATTAAGCAAAGATTGTTTGATTATTTTTTTTTTTTTTTTTTTTTTTTACTTCCCTCAGATTCTTCTATATGCAAACGTGTAATGTGAAACTTCAAGAGGGGGAGATTTCATGTAGTATTTCCAGAACATATTGTCCCCAGAATTGTGTAATCATGGGATGGGATATCATTGGGAAATGCTGACAAGCCTAGGTCCTACCCTATAAACCTTAAATTTTTGACTTGAGATTAGACATACGGTTAATGTAGACAGAGTTAGGAGGCGAGTCCAAAGGGAAGGCAAAGGTTTCGGTTCCCGGAACATCTCCCCAGTGGTCTCTGCGTTTCCTCCTAAGGGACATATTACATCAACTAGACCAGGAAAGAATGCTAATTACAATTAGACACAAAGGAAATTCCACGAAGCTCCAAGTAGCCTGGAGAGCCTCAACTGGGTGACAGGTTAAAACTGATTTTTTTATCCCCAGTCGCCTACGTGCAGCACACACACACACACACACACACACACACTTCCCTTGCCTTTAGTCCATGGCTTCCTGGATGGCAGGGTTAAGTGTCTTTTATTTTTTTTGAGGTGGATTCTCACTGTCGCCCAGGCTGGAGTGCAGTGGCACTGTCGGCCAGCCTGGACCTTGCTCACTGCAAGCTCTGCCTCCCGGATTCACGCCATTCTCCTGTCTCAGCCTCCCAAGTAGCTGGGACTACAGGCGCCCGCCACCATGCCCAGATAGTTTTTTGTATTTTTAGTAGAGACAGAGCTTCACCATGTTGGCCAGGCTGGTCTTGAACTCCTGGCCTCAGGTGATCTGCCCTCTTCAGCCTCCCAAAGTGCTGGGATTACAGGCGTGAGCCACCGTGGCGGGCCGGACATAGTCTACTCTTTTTACAGAGTCTTGCTCTGTCACCCAGGCTGGAGTGCAGTGATGCAATCTCCACTCACTGCAATGTCTGACTCCCGGATTAAAGCAGTTCTCCTGCCTCAGCCTCCTGAGTAGCTGGGACTATAGGCGTGTGCCACCACGTCCGGCTAATTTTTTGTATTTTTAGTAGAAACGGGGTTTCACCATTTTAGCCAGGATGGTCTCTATCTCCTGACCTCATGATCCACCCGCCTCGGCCTCCCAAAGTGCTGGGATTACAGGCGTGAGCCACCGCGCCCGGCCTACTGTCTTATTCATCTCTTTCTCCAGGACAACACAGAGGGCCTGGCACTGAGTATGTGCTTATAAATCCAGCCCTGACACTTGGGAGACATCTGGGAAGAATGTTACTGACAACTTGGCCCTATTGCCACATTTCACAGATGTGAAAACTGAGGTCCCGAGAGAAGGCATCTGCCCAAGCTACACGGAAAGCCAGAGGCAGAGCCATTCAGGACGAGAACCTAATAACCAACCCCATCCTCCTTCCCTACCTCCCCACCCCCTACCCCACCCCGCCAACCTGGCCGCCACCACCTCCTACCTTTCCTACACCCCCTCCCAGCCTCCTGGTCACGAGTTCGAGACCAGCCTAGCCAACATGGCGAAACCCTGTCTCTACTAAAAAAATAAAATAAAAAATTAGCTAGGTGTGGTAGGGGGTGACTATAATCCCAGCTACTCAGGAGGCTTTCTAATTATTTTATTTATCTATTTATCTATTTATTTATTTATTTATTTTGAGATGGAGTCTTGCTCTGTCACCCAGGCTATAGTGCAGTGGCAAATCTCTGCTTACTACAACCTCTGCCTCCCAGGTTCAAGCAATTCTCCTGCCTCAGCCTCCTGAGTAGCTGGGATTACAGGCGCCCATCACCACGCCTAGCTAATTTTTTATTTTATTTGTTTTAGTAGAGACAGAGTTTCGCCATGTTGGCTAGGCTGGTCTCGAACTCCTGACCTCAGGCGATCCTCCCGCTCTGGCCTCCCAAGCGTTGGCATTACAGGTGTGAGCCACTGCCCCCGACCTCTTTTTGATTATCATGAGCTCTAGAATGCTGCATTCCTGAGGCTGTATCCAGGCTTAGTGGGGAAGAATACCCTAATCATTTAGTGATGTCTGCCGTGGACAGAGGGAGCAGAGCATGCCTGCCAATGTGTCATCATTATCCTTGTAATATAGTGCAGTTGAATAAGGAGGGAGAGCAGAGGGAGCTGTGGGAGCCACCAGGGAGCCCAGCCTGGGGTGAGTTCCAACCATCTGGAGAAGAGGGCAGTGACCCTGGAGGTGACAGAGAAGTGGGAATTTGCCAGGTAGAGAAGGGCAGGAAGAGGATTCCATGCTACAGCAACCTGAAGGAGCAACTGTGCACAGCTCTGCAGGGGTGCTTTAGGTACAGCTTCTTACAGCTGGCAGGTACTGTGGTGGTGGGGAGGGGGGACAAGAAGGCCATGAAGAGTGGCACCAGATCACACAGGGTCTTGAAGGCCACTATTAACGTTCTAGATGTTATCCCAGGGCAGGGGGAGCTATGGTGGAGTTTTAAGCACTCGCTGAGTGACACTGTCACCCTCTTCAGAAACGCCCCTCCTGCTCTTAGTGGGGTGGATGGGAAAGGCTTGGATGGATGCAGGGGTACCAGCAGGAGCCATGACAGCCGTCAGGTAGAGGGCAGGGGCCAGATGGCACAGTGCTGTGGAGAAGTAGTGGCAGGAATCAGGTATTTGAGTTGAGGTGTCTTGAGGAGGTTGCCCGCCTCCCCTCTCCATGAACGTTTAGGGAGTGAGATGAGGGCACCTGGGACTGCAGGGACCAGCTTCTCCAGATGAATCTGCTGCCTCTGAGTAAACCAACAACTAGAACCTTGCAGCTGTGGAGCTGAGGGCTGCTCGGAACAACCTTGAGCCTGCAGCTGCTCTGGGCTGCCTGCAGGGCGAGGAGCCTACAGGACTGGGCTCCGGGGAGATGGACCTTGGCTACCAGCTACCCAACAAGGGCAACAAGATTCCCCAGGCAGGAGGGGCCAGGTGAGCAGCTTCACTCCTGCTTGTCTGGTTGGGGGCTCCTCGAAAAAAGTTTGTGGGAGCCTGGCTAGCCCTAATACCAGCAACACATATAATAACAATAAGGGCTCTCCTGACATCAGCACAGCCATCATAATTCACCGTAATGCAAATCTAAAAGCTGCCATCATCTCCATGGCTACCACCTTCATCCCAGGTGCCATATCTCACCTGAATCGTCACCACAGACTCTCCACTGGGTTCTCTGCTTCCACCCTGGGCCCCTCCAGTCCATTCTCCACGTAGGAGCCAGAGGAATCCTGTTAAAACAGAAGTCAGGTCATATGGCTTTTTTTGAAGGAAATCCTCCAAAGACCTCCATCTCACAGTTGAAGCCAAAATCCCTACATGGTAATCTGCTTCCCTCCTGGGGTGATGGGGGGCCACTTCCCATTTACCTTCCTCTCTGACCTTGTTTTCCATCATTCAAGATCATTCCTCTCTGGCCACCTCGGCCTCTGGCTTTCCCTGGGGCATAACTGACTGTGAACATTTATGTCCCAGGACCTTTGCACGAGCTGTTCATTTTGCCTGGAATGCTCTTCCCCCAAATATTTGCCTGCTTCCTCTATTACCTCCCTTGGGTCTTTGCTTAAATGTCATCTTCTTATTGAAGCCCTCCCTGGCCCACTACCTTATTTAAAATTACATCCCCTGAATCTACTCTTCTTGGCCTGCTCCTGTGCTCTTTCTCCATAGGACACATCACCACCTGATATGGTTTGGCTGTGTCCCCACCCAAATCTCATCTTGAACTATAGCTCCCATAATTCCCATGTGTCATGGGAGGGACCCAGTGGGAGGTAATTGAATCGTGGGGGTGGATCTTTCCTGTGCTATTCTCATGATGATGGTAAGTCTCATGAGATCTGATGGTTTTATGAAGGGGAGTTCCCTTTATATGTCTTGCATGCACCATGTGAGATGTGACTTTGCTCCTCTTTCACCTTCCACCATGACTATGAGACCTCCTCAGCCATGTGGAACTGTGAGCCAATTAAACCTCTTTTCTTTATAAATTGCCCAGTCTCAAGTATGTCTTTATTAACAGCATTAGAACAGATTAATACACCCTTTAACATACTATGTATGTATTTTACTTATTTAGGAGTCTCATCCTTCCCTTAGGTTGTGTGCTCCCTGAGGGCAGGGACCTTGTCCTTTTGATCACTGTTGAGATTCCAGCACTGTGAACACTGTCTGGTGCATAATAGGAGCTCGATGCACTTCTGTTAAATGGTTGAAGGAATGGTACTACTTAGCCCAATGTGTCTAATACTGGCCTTCACCTTCTTAACAAATCTAGGAAAGCTACATTGTAAATTTTTATTCTTTTCTCTTTTCAGTTTGGAGAATTTCTCTTGACCCATCACCAAGTTTCACTTTCCTCCCCTGTGTCCCATCTGTTGCTAATCCCATCAACAGAATTCTTCCTTTTTGTTATCATATTTTTCTTGCTGGTTCCAGCATTTCCAGTCAGCTCTCTCTCTCTTTTCTTTTTCATAGTTTCCTTCTCTCTTCCTAAACCTCCCATCTGTTTATGCATGTTGTCCACCTTTTCTACTAGATCCTTTAATCTATTTATTACCATTATTTGAAAGTCCCTGTTTGATAGTGGATGATCATTTATTGAGTACTATATATCAGACGTTGGGATAATGGATGACTTTAACCCTTTTAACAAATTGAATTGGATGGGAAAATGGAGGTTTAATAGTAGGAAGTGACCAGGGGGTGAGGGCACTGGGATTCCAACCTCAGACTGACAGCAGAGCTTTTGTTCTAACCAACTGTTAGTCTGCCTTTAGCTACCAGCTCTCCCAGAGACCTAGGCTCAGTTCACCAGTTTATTCACAATGAAGGATCCAGGTGGCCAGTCCCCATGGCACCTCACTGTGGCCAGGTCTCTGAAGAGTAGAGCCAGCTCAGATGCAAGCTTCCCCACTTGGCCTTCCAGACCCCTACCATCTGGCCCCATCCACTTTTTCCTTCCCATTCCCAGGGCTCCCCTGCAGGGAGCCAAGCTGGCCCCTTCCTCTGCCAGAACCACTCTCCACCTTGTTCTCCATCTCTCCACTCAACCCGAACATGGCTCTTCTGTGTCTCATTCAATGATTTGGGTCACTTAACATGTATTTAATCAGCCTGGATTCTGATCTCTTCACTTACCAACTGTGTGACTTAAGTAAATAATTCGCTTCTCTGTGCCTCAGTTTCCAAACCCATAAAGTGGGGACAATGGAAGGACCTATCTCAGGGAACTGGCATGAGGATTGGTGAGTTAGACCGTGTATCATTACAGAACCAATACAGTGCCTGTCTCTCAGTCAGTCCTTAGTAAGTGTTAGCCATCATTAACAGCTATGCTGTGGGGACACAGAGGTGGTTCAGGCCTGACCCTGCTCTCTTGGATCCCCCAATCCCGAGGGGCATCAGGCATGTAAACCCAATCCCTGTGATCAGGGATAGAGATGGCACAGGCCAGGGACAGCCCGGAAGAGGGGCGCTTCCTTTGCCTGCCTGTCTAGCCACTTGGCCGATCAGAGGGACAAAGTCACTGGGCTGTGAAAAGTCCAGCTGGCCAGGCTATGGCAGGAGCCCCCTCCTGCTGGCCCTTCTTCCAGTCCCCACCCCAGCCAGCCACATTTGCTCTTGTCAGGCAGAGAGGAGGCTGGGCACTGCAAATGCAGGGCTAAGACTGAGGTTGTGCACACAGAGACACAGGTAAGGCGTGAACTTAGGCATGCCAGCTTGCATGCTACGAGGCATATCAGCTGGGGTAAGTGTCATCAGTCAGCCAGATAGACACAGACAGACACATGCATGCAGACAGAGCCCTAACATCACAACAGCTCACACATGGCTTCTAGTATGTGCCAGGCATCAATCCAAGCATTTCACATATATTCATTTATTTGATCCTCACGACAATCTTATAAGGTATGTTTTATTAATATGCCCATTTTACTGATAAGGAAAGTGAAGCAGAGAGGGGGTTGAGTAGTTTTCTCAAGGTCATACCCAGTAAGTGGCAGACCTAGATTCCAACCCAGGGAGTCAGGCTACAGAGACAGAACTCTTAACGGCTGTGCAGATCTGTGAAACACATGTGCAGTGACACACACTCATTTTGGACATGCAGACATGGATACATGCCCCCTGATGAACATGGATACCTTCCCAGGGATGCAGAAACACAAAGACAAGACGAAGATGCCCATGCAACTTGCATTCACACAGATGGGGAGGGCTAAGTAAACCACTGTTTAACTGGTGGGCAGCAGACTCAAGACCCCTACGCAGCCATAAACGCTTAGGCAGACACACACTCAGAGGTAGGAATGCACACGCTGTGTCACCACGTGCTTAGACTCCCTCCACAACCAACACACACAGAGAAACGGAAAACAGCAATCACGATGGATTCTTATAGTATCTGCTCAGGCTCTTAGCTGACTTCTCAGTTTCTCTTCCTCTCTCTGCGGCAGCAGCAGCCCCAGAAGGATGGGGGCTTCCCCCATGTGATTCCCCAGCGTGTCTGGCGCAATGCCTGGTAATAACATACGCTCACCCTTTCTGGCTTTCCTCACTAGAAAGAGTGTCAGGCCCTTTGCAGTTAAAAGCTTCACTTTACAGTCAGACAGGCCCAAGATATTGCTCTCAGCTGCCCTACGTGTGAGGCAAGGGATTTCGCCATTCCAAGCCCACCACTCTCCCCCAGAACATGTCCTAGCCACGGTGGCCATTGCTTCTGTACACCAGGGATGTGCCCACCTCAGGGCCTTTGCACTTGCTTTGCCTGGATAAATCCTTGGCTAAGTCTGTTTTGTGTTGCTATAGCAGTATACCACAGAATGGGTAATTTATAAAGAATGGAAATTCAATTTGGCTCATGGGTTGGAGGCTGGAAAGTCCAAAATCCAGGGGCTGCTTCTGGTAAGGGCCTTCTTGCTGCATCATCCCATGGCAGAAGGTGGAAGGGCAAAGGGGTTGGGAAAGAAAGAGAGAGAAGAAAGGAGTCATACTTATCCTTTGATTGGGAACATGGAGTCTCACTCTGTCACCCAGGCTGTAATGCAGGGGTGCAGTCTCGCTCACTGCAGCCTCCGCCTCCCAGGTTCAAGTGATTCTTCTGCCTCAGCCTTCTGTGTAGCTGGGATTATAGGCACCTGCCACCACGTCCAGCTCATTTTTGTATTTTTAGTAGAGACAGAGTTTTGCCATGTTGGACGGGCTGTTCTTAAACTCCTGACCTCAGGTGATCTGCCTGCCTCGGCCTCCCAAAGTGCTGAAATTACAGGTGTGAACCACCACGCCCGGCCTAGGAACCCACTGTGTCAGTAACTCACTCCTGTGATAACAGCGTCAATTCATTCATGAAGGCAGAGTTCTCATGACCTGATCATGTCTTTAAGGCCCCCCCTCTTAACACTGTTGCATTGAGGTTTATGTTTCCAACACATGAGCTTTAGGGGACACAGTCAACTCAGAGCACCCCTTCACCTCCTTTAGGTCTTAAATGTCACCTTCCCAGTGAGGGCTTTCCTGGTGTCACTGTTAAATTGCAAACCTCCTCCACTCACCTCCCTTGCTCTCTCTACCCCCACCCCTTCACTCTGTACACTTCTCCATTCTGTGCCCTGCCCTGCAGATTTGTTTTAATTATTTGTTTATTGTTCATCTGCCCCACTAAAGTGTAAGCTCCATGAGGGCAGGATTGCTTCTTCACTCTAGTGTCTCCTGAGCCCAGAACCATGCCTAGTGTGCAGCAGGAGCTCAGTGACTCTGGGGAATGGAGAATGTGCTTCGCTTCATAGGAGGGTAGGAGTAACAATGCCCTCGCAGGGTAGCTGGGAGGCTGGGGAGAATCACTCATAGACACCGCATGGGACATAGCATCATATCTCAGAGCTCTTTTTAAAAAATCACATACCTATGCTCTGCATGGTAAAAGTTTCATGCAACAGCTGAGTGAACTGAGTGAACCCGGAAAGGGCCCCTTGACAGCCACTCCTCCATCCTCTTTGCCCACCCTCCTCCTCGGTTCACCACTGTAGGCTGTTGGACGTGTTTCCAGGCCTTTCCCATATATTTACGTCTGCTCAGATATAACATGTGTGTCATAGATATGCATCATACATCAGTAAGCTCATCCTTCATTTATTCGATAACTATTCATTGAGCACCTACTATATGCCAGGCATTGTTGTGAGGCCTGAAAAACTGAGATTCCCACCCTCCAGAGCTGACACTCTAACAGAGTAGCCAGCAGACAAAGCTAAAGTATTCTTCCAGGTGGTGATATTAAGAGATGCTATGAAAGACATACATTTAGGTAAAGGGATAGAGAAGGATAGGAGTAGGGTTGTGAGGGGTGCTTTCAGTCCAGGGGGTCAAGGAAATGTCTCCTCTGAGGAGGTGACATTTGACTTGAGCTTGGAGGTTGGAGAGGAACAAGCCCTGCAGATATCCAGGGCAGATTCTTGGTAGAGAGGACATTGGGTGCCAAGGCCCCAAGCATGGCATGAAATTAGTGGGTTGGAAAAAGAATGAACAAGCCAGCAGGGCTGGAGCAAAGTGAGCGAGGGGAGGGGCAGGAGATGGGTCAGGGAGGCGGGGTGCAGAACACGTGGGGTGGCATGGGGAATGCAGGTTGGGGCGCACAACTGGAGCCTCAGGAAGATAGAGCAGAGGAGAAGACTGAGCTAGGATTGGTTTCATTGGGTTTTTTTTTTTTTGGTGCAATAGTTTTTTATTGTGGTAAAATATACACAGCGTAGAACTGGCCATTTTAACTATTTTTAAGTGTACAGTTCAGTGGCATTAAGCACATTCATATCATTGCGCAATCATTCATCATCATCCACATACAGAGTTGTTTTATCTTTCAAAACTGAAACTCTGCACCCATTCAACACGAATTCCCACATCCCCCAGCCCCATTCTGCTTTCTGTTGCTACGGATTTGACTACTCTAGATACCTCATATAAGTGGAATCATGCAGTATTTATCTTTTTGTGTCTGACTTATTTCCCTTAGCATAATATCGTCGCGTTTCATCCATGCTGTACCATGTGACAAAATTTCTTTCCTTTTTAAGGCTGAATAATATTCCATGATATGTATATACCACACTTTGTTTATCCATTTATTCATCTGCCAATGGCCACTTGGGCTGCTTCCTCCTTTCTGCTGTTGTGAAAAATGTTGCTATGAAGATGGGTGTGCAGATACTTATCTGAGACGCTGCTTTCGGTTTTCTTGGGTATAGAGCCAGAAGTGGAATTGCTGGGTCCCATGGGAATTCTTTGTCCTAGTATTTTATGTAACAGAATCCAGGGGCTACCAGGGGAGAACAGCCACCACGGAAGGGCAGAAGCTGGGAGACCAGCCAGGCAGCAGTTGTTGCAAGGCGCCTTGTCTTATGTAACAACCTACCCAGCAGATCCCTCCAGGGTGGCACAGGGAGTTCTGCCTGTCTCTTTAATGATTCAGGGCACTTTCACTTTCATCCTTTATTCGGGTTCATCCCAGCTCTGGAGGTCAGGTGGGAAAAGGCCTATGATCCCCTTGGAGAGACAGGGACAATGGGGCTCATGGAGGGAGGGTGTCTCAGCCAAGATCACTGGGCTGTGACGCTGGTGGAGCCTCTAGAACGTCCTTCAACCCTGGGCCTGCCTTGGGGCTGACTCTGGGGGTAGATGACTGCACTGTGAGCCTCCCTTCTGTTCCTTACTCCTGCCAGGCAAGGCTGGGCAGCTGGAGAGAGCTCACAGCCAGAGCATCTGTGCCAAGACATTAATGAGCCTGAAATCCAACTCAGGGTATCCCTGGGACCTGAAGAGTGAGAGGGAGGCAGCACCCTAATTAGCCCCCATTCTTCTCACCTGCAGCTTAGGAAGCCCACCCTGGCAGCCCTGCCCGAGGCCGGGGGTGTCTCCAGCAGGGTTAGGAGCCCTGACACTGCTGCTATTGGCTGTGCATCCTCTTTCTGTGCCTCAGGCCCAGGAATGCATCCTGAGGAGGACAGTGTGAATTCCATCAGAGCCACCAGAAGTCACACCCCACCTGGGCTGCGGTCTGACCTGGGGGCAGGCAAATCTTAGCGCCTTTCCTCTCCTGCGATCAGTTCCTCCCTTTTTAAGTTTTCGCTTTTAGGCTGATGAAGCTCAGTGGGATGAAAGGAGGAATGGGAGATGCTGCTTCCTTGGGTCAGGGGAGCAGGCCTTCCTCCTATAGGCATCCAGGTCCCAGACTCTTCTACCCATTCAGCCCCTTCCTTCCTCCCTTCCTTCCCTGCATGATCTGTCCCGCCCCCACCAGCTTAGTCAGCCGCAGGGACCTCCTTGCTTTCTTCAAACAAACCAGGAGCGGACCTGCCTCCGGGCCTTTGCACTCGCTGTTTCCTCTGCCCGGAACTCTCTGTCCCAGATTCTACCTCATGCTTTCTTTACATCTTCACCGAAATGTGGCCTTTTCAATGAGGCTTTTCCTGACTTTCCTGTTTAAAACTACAAATTGCCCCACCCTTCCCTGCTTTGATTTTTTTCCACAGCAACTGTCATCACTTACCACTGGCATATATTATATCCAGCTACCATTCTCTTTCCTCTAGATTGCATGCCCTGTGAAGGCAGGAATTTCTGTGTTGTTGGCTTCTGCATCCCCAATGCCTGGCACAGAATAGGAGCTCAGTAAAGATGTGCTGAATGCACAGTTTCAAGGACCATCTGCAGCCATTGCCATCACCCTGGTCCATCCTGCAGCCACCCTTTCCCTGGATGCTGCAACAGCCCCCAATGCCGGACTTCCCCATGTCTTGTTTTGCCCCATCCAGGCAATTTCCTGCCAGCAGCCAAAGTGAGCTACTTAAAATGTGATTCTGACCAGATCATCCCTGATAGAAACCCTTTCGTGCGTTCCATTTTGTGGAGAATGAAACCCACAGTCAGTCACTCAGTCTTCAAGGCCCTGCCTGCTCCGGCCTCCAGTTACTCTCAGACTCATCGTCTGTCTCCTCCCTCCGTTGCAGCCACACTGATCTCCTTGTGGCTTCTTGGCCACATGGAGCCCTGCTCTGACCTCAGTGCCTTTGCACCTTCTGTTCCCGCTAACTGGGACACTCTTCTCTCTACCCTTTCTGGTCAGTTCCATCACATTCCTTCTGTCTCAAGCGAATGTCACATCCTCAGGGAAGTGTTCCCTGACTACCCTAACTGGTTCCTCCACCGAGTCACTCTTATCTGTTTTATTATCTCCACAGTAAGTCTCATTATTCAAATTTGCTTTGGTCCCATATTTATTTGTCTCCTGAAGGAGACTGTGAGCTTCCTGACAGTAGGACCTTGTTAGCTCACTTTTCTCAGCTCGGAGGAGGAGGCACGTGGCACATAGTAGGTGCTCAGTCATGTTGTCTGGCTGGATGAATGAAGGTGTCTGAGCACACACAGCCATTTTCCTCACTATTCTTCCCTGTCCTCACAAGCTAGGATTGCAATGCCCTTTTGACAGATGATGAGATTGAGTCTCAGAGAGGTTGGGCAAGCTGCCTGGACCACACAGGCGGTGAGCAGTGTGTGTCTGTACGTCCATTGTGTGTCTATGTGTGTGTCTGGATGTATCTCTGGGTGTCTAAGTGTCCTGTGTGTGTGTCTTTGGATGTCTGTGTGTCTGTGAGTCTCTGGGTACCCAGGCATTCCTATGGATTTGTGTGTATCTGTGTGTTTGCAGGTATCTTTCTTTGCTATGCGCATGTGGCTGCCGTGTGCATATCTCTGTTTCTCTGTGTGAGTCTGTATGTGCATATCATTGTGAGACCCTTCATGTCCGCTGTCCTAGGGTCTCTGTGTGTCCCTTGAGTGTGTGTGTCCAAAGTCCAGCTCTGTCAGCTCTCCCAGCCCCCACTTGGTGGTCCATCTCATTTCCCTGCTGCCCCAGGCTCCTCCAGGGCTCTAACAGCCTGTCGTCTTCCAGCTGCGGGGTCCTTGAGTTCTTTGGGCACCGGGGGAGCTGAAGCAGAGGAGAGAGGCAGGCAGGAACTGTGCATCTCTGGGGCCCACAGACCCCAACCCGTGGAAACCCTCGCTAGCCCCGGGATTGGCTCCTGACTTAAAATTGCCAATCCCTGATCGAGCTGCCAGGAGCCCGCACTGGGCTGGTTCCCATGGCAACGTGGAAGCTGCCAGGCCTCCTGCTCATAAAACAGGTCATAAAGCAGGGGGATGGGAGGAGGATCAGGGGCTGCCCAGATGAGGGGGGGGCTGGCTGCCCGGGGGCTGCTGGGACCACTTCCCTTGGAGACCTGGCCATGCACCTGCTGGCAGCCAGGCCAGGTTCTGCTCTGCCCCTCGCACTGAGCAGCCTCTTTGTGAATGGGAGTAGTCATGGCCCTCTAGTTCTGCCTCTAGGTATGATGTTGCATGGATCCAGGAATGCTGTGGGTGAAAGGGCCCAGCAGGAGTGAGCCTGGGAGTGAGCTCTGTAACCCTCTGTCCCCGCATCAGCAAAACGGAGAGCTAAGGGAAAGCAGCGTGATGAGTGGAAAGAACCAGGCTTGAGAGTGCACTGGGTTCAAACCCAGCTCCACCTGCAAGCTGTGTGACCCTGGGCAAATGGCTTCAGTCTCTGAGCCAAACTTGTTCACTTCTCAAATGGAGACAAAAATGGTATAGAGTATTTGTGAAAATTAAATCAAAGTTTATAAAAACTTCTTATGGTGCCTGGTCCAGAGACCAGCTGTGGTTGTTAGAAATAATAGCAGTTATTATAATAATAGTGATAATTCTGTGCCAAGCACTCGTCTAAACACTTTACACGTAGCAGTTTATTTTATCCTCACAAGTGATAATTATTCCCATTTTACAGATGAGGATGCTAAGGCACAAGAGGTTAAGTGACTCACTCAAATCACAGAAACCAGAGGGAGAACGCCGGTTTAGACGTGGAGTTGGGGTGCTTTCAGCCACAATCCAGTACTGCCTCTCTTCCCTCCCTGCAGAATCAGTGAGGCTAGGGGAGGAGTCAGCATGAGCCCCAGCCAGGCTCCTCAGCCCCAGGGCCTCCCCAGTGCAGCCATGAAGAAGAGAGGGCTTGGTGAGCGTGGGCTTGGTCCTCCAGAAGGACTTGGGGAGGCAAGTTGCAGGGATCACACAACAACCTCCTTCAATACCCTTTTCCCATTGCTCAGAGGGAGAAATTGAGGCCCAGAGAGGGCTGGTGACTTGTACAAAGTCATATAGCAAGATGGTAGGTGCAAGGATTCAAACCCAGGTCCCTTTCCTTGGAGCCAGTTACACTCTCAATAAGCCCTACAGCTGCCCAAGTACCCCAGGCCATTGGCAAAATTGAGAAGAAAGCAAAACAATAGTGGCAGCAGTAATTCCTGTGTATTGTGGACTTAGCAGGTATTTGGTATCACGCTGCAGCCCTTCACATGCACCTTGTTGTCTGCGCTGCTGTCCTATAAGGTTAAGGCACATGATATACATTATCAGCATCATCCCCATTTTAGAGATAAGAAAATTGAGGATCAGAGAGGTTATGTGATTTCCTCCAGGTCAATTCAAGAGACTTGAACCCAGACCTGCTGATCCCAGAGCGGCATACAAGGACCAAGCCCTCAATCCTGGGGTCTGTCTGTGGTGTAACTTTTGGGGAGTGCCCATGGGGGCTGCCTGGTGCTGACCACAGCGAGGCCCAGGGAATGAGCATTTCTCTGTCTATCCATCTGTCTACCTACCTATTTGTACACTCGACAAATATTTACCCAGGGCTTTCTCCATGCCAGGCAATATTCAGGCATTGGGAGGCACACAGCGGTGAACAAAGAAGGCAGTGCCTGGCTTCGTGGCCCTCATACCCTCATGGGGAGAGGCAGACTATAAACAGAGAAACAACAAAGATGTGTATCAGGTGGTGGTGAGGGCTATGGAGAAAAACAAAGCCAGAAGAGGGGGCAGCGCAGGATGGCGGGGTTGGAGAAGGCTTCTCTTAGGAGGTGACATTTGAATGGTGATCTGAAGGAGGTGAGGGCTTGGGCCATGTGGGGATGGCTAGAGAAGTGTTTCTGGCAGAGGAAATAGCGGGAGCAAAGGCCCTGAGGTGGGAGCGTGCCTGGCATGTTGGAGGAACAGAGAACAGGTCAGTGCAGCTGGAGACAGTGAGCGAGCGGGAGGGCATTGGGGAGGTGGAGGGGTCAGTGGGAATCTGACCAAGGGCAGCCCTGTCGGGTTTTCTTCTGAGTGAGATGGAAGCCATTGGAGGTTCTGAGCAGAGGCGTGGAATCATCTGATTTAGTTTTTAAGAGCATCCTCTGGCTGCTGGAGTGAGGATGTACTACAGGGCTCAAAGGAAGAAGGAGGGGGGGTTAGAAAGGCAACGTAGTATGTGGGTGTCAGATGGCAGAGGTTAGGGCCACGCAGAGTGGAGGAGGTGGAGACGGAGGCCTAGATTTGAATATATTCTAAAGGCTAAGCCACAGGATTAGGGTCTGAGAACCCTCTAGGATGGCTCCAGGTTTTTGGCTTAAACCAGAATGAAGTTGTCATTTATGCAGGTGGGGAGGACTGCTGGAAAAGCAGCGCAGGCTCGGGCTTTGCACATCTCAATTCATTTGTGCCTTATATTCCTCAAGCATCAGAATCACCGGAGATACTTGTCAAAGTCCAGATTTCTGGGGTCCTCCACCAGAGTCTCCCATTCAATAGAGCTGGGTGGGGCCTGAGAATGTGGATTCCTAATCAGTTTCCAGGTGATGGTGATGCTGCCGGTCACAGGACCTCACCTTGAGACCTACAGATTGTCGCAGCTGGGGAAGTGGAGGCTCACAGCTAGAAGGCGACTGGTCATAAAGTCATAAATTGAGCCAAAGCCTCTTCAGTCCTTGGCCAGCTTCTGGATCCTGATGGAGAGAGAAGGGAGTCCTCAGATGTCTGTCCCCAGAGGATGGGAGGTGGGTGTGGCTGGAGCTTCTAGGGATCCTCTGGTTTCTGCCTGTTTCCACGGAGGCCATAAAAAAGGGTAGTGGCTGAGCGTGCGTGTGACATGCATTCTCTCCAGTTCCTCCACCCCCGGGTGTAACCTGTCTGGCTTCCCTGAGCCCTGTGCACAGGAGGGATGCTGGAGAAACTCACGGCAAGACCTAGTAGCATCCTCATTCCTTTGTTTTACAACCGTTTGCCGTGTTCATATGCCACAGTTGTCAGGAGTGCTGTCCACCATCCGGGTCCATTTCTGGGTCTCCTCATGTGGGGTGTGTGGAGAGGCTGTACTTTCCAGCCCTCTTGAAGTTAGGCACGGCCTTGGCACTTGATTTCTGCCAAGATCTGTGAGCAGAAGTGAGGTGCGCCTCTTTCTGGTGGGAGCCTCAAGAGCTGGTGAGCAATTTGCTGTCTGCATCCCCTGCCAGAGAGACTGGTGGGTTCTTCAAGGGAGGGCTCGCCAGCCTGGGGCCCTGACTGTGGACATTATGGAGGAGAGGCCTTGCCAGCTGGAGATGGACATGGAACGGGAGTAAGAAGCAAACCTGTGTTTTTTTAAACCAAGGGTTGGCAAATTTTCTTGGCCAGAGAATGAATATTTTAGGCTTCTCGCAGCTACTCAACTCTGCTGTTGGAGCAAGAAAGCGGGCACAGACAGTGCGTAAATGGGTGGTTGTGGCTGTGTCTCGATGAAACTTTGTTTACAAGATGAGTGACCAGCTTGCAGGCTATAGTTTGCCAACCTGTTTGAAGTCTTGAGAATTGGGAGTTGTTTGTTCCTGTAGCACGAACTAGCCATAGTGACAATTGTACCTTCCATAGTGACCTTGCTGGCATAGACAGCAGAACCTACTGTGCCTATGCAAGTGCAAGGCAGTAGATAAGAAAAGCGTATTTGACTTTGGCTGGAGATCTTGTGGTTCTCCTCCCAGATCCTCTTCCCACCCTTTTCATTGCTCTCTGTCCTGAGTGGTTGGCCTGTAGGGATTATGTCAATCAAGGGAACCCTTGTTGTGTGGCTTTCCATTGGGTCTGGCCCACTGGGAGTTCTGGTAGGATCTGGGAAGACAGAGGATAGTGAGGCTGGGGTATTTATTCCCCAGTTCTCTGCCTTCGAGATCCCCTCAAGCTGCCTGTGTCCTCCAACTGAAGGCCACATCTCCTATTGGGGGCTCTCTGTTTGTCTCCTGGCGACAGCAACTTCTCCCTTCTCCCTCCTGTCATCCTTTGGGCCCGTAACAGTTCGACTTGCACCAGCTCTGAGGTACTACCTTATCCTTTGTGGTTTGCTGTACTCTTCTCATCCCTCCTAAGTGATCCCTTTATTAAAATCAAATCAAATGACCCACCTGGAGGGCGCCATCTGCTCCTGCTGAGGCCCTGGCTGCTACTGCTTTGAGGCACATGTGTCTGGGCTTGAATTCTGATAGAGTCACTGCCTTAGTTGAATCATGTCACCTCTGAGACCCCGGGTTTTCTCTTCTCCAGACTGAAGCAAAACTAACCTCCAGGAAAGGAGGAGGGGTTTCCTAAACTATGGTAACTGTACAATGTCAGGAGGCATCTCAATTAGTGTTAAGAAGGAAGGAAGGAATCCTCATGACAGCTTGCAGAGGGTGGGGCCTGAGTGCCACTTGCCATTTGGGAAATGAGGCTAAGGCTGCATGGAATGGAGTGTTCTGGGGCTCTGAATGGGCCTGAACCCTGGACAGACATCAGTGCATCCATCTCTGGTTCAGTCCCTTCTGGGGATATTGCTGGAAAAGGGTCCCTCATGACAGAAAACGAGGCATCAGCTAGGCCCAGATTCAAATGTGGGCTTTGCACTCCTTGCTGTGTGACCTTGGGCAAGTGACACTGCCTCTCTGTGCTTCGTCTAAAAATAGATATACAAATACCTACCTCAATTGAGAAACAGAACATAAGGCAGGCATCCTGACTCTCTTTTTGACTGCTGTATGCATGGTATCTAAAGCAGTACCTGGGGTATAGTAGGTGCTTAATGCTTGTTACATGAACGAATGAATGAACAAATGCATTTGTGTAGAACACTTAGCACAGTGCTCACCTGGCTGAATTCAGCTTCTGATGCTACCAGTTTCCAGGCTCTGTGGCCTGGGGTACCTCATTTACATTTCTTTATGTGGAAGATGGATTCAAAAATACCTACTTTGTGGGATTGCTGAGGACTACACAAATCTTCACATGTGCCAGGCAGAAACAGCACTCACTCGTGTTAACCATCACTGGTCACACTTTTGCTGGGGGGTCAGGCTTTTTAAGCTGTTTAAGCTCTTTTGACCATGCATACAGCAGTCAAAAAGAGATTCTGGATGCCTGCCTTATGTTTTAATCCTCACTCGAGGTAGGTATTTTTATCCCTATTTTTAGATGAAGCACAGAGAGGCGGTGCCACTTGCCCAAGGTCACACAGCAAGCAAAGCAAAGCCCACATTTGAACCTGGGTGCCTGACCAGCTGGCTTACTGGAATCACCCCTGGGCTGGGGACAGAAACTTGGGCAACTTGCCGCACGATATTGGATGGTTGCTGCCCTCCAAGAGCCTCAGTGTTACTATCTGTGAAGGAGGTGGTGGCTGAAGGGGAGCCCTCTGAGCCCCCTGTAGCTTGCCCCTGCACATGGGTCACTTGCAGACCAGGCTGGTGCAGGGGATGGCCTAGGCATGGCTCCAGAGACGGGGCATCTGGATGTGAATGGACCCAGGGCAAGTTCAGGGTCAGTGAACTCCTCACATGCCTGGGCCGGTGGCAAGCGTGTGCCAATACTACTACTACACTACATTACAAACACTACTACTAATGGTATTGCTGACCTTATTATTGTCACCATCATGAGATGGGAGCTAGGAGGAAGCCCTCGTTGGGGTAGGGGTCCCAGATTCTGGGCCCTCTGCCCTGTTCCCGATTCCTCTCTCCTTGCCCAGTGGTGCAGGGGGGAGGTGGCAGCCCATTGGTGCTCAAAGCTGGAAGAGACGCTCCTCACAAGTGCCATCGAGCTTTCTTTTTTTAACCACCACGAGCTGACTAATGCCTGAGAGTGTTGGTCCCTCCCGCTCCGGGTGGCCGTGCAGGGGTGTGAAATGCCAAGAGGAGAGGAAGCTGCTGCCTTCCAGAGCTGCCGGGCTGCCTAGGGCACTGTAGGCCCTCGGAGCCTGAGCCCAACCCTTGAACATACGTCTCCGAGCCCCCCTGTCCCTCTGTCAGGGCTCCCGTATGCTCGCCAAGCTCTCATGCCCCTCTCAGACCTCAGCCTCCTTTCTGAGTCTCCCCATCCTTTCCTCCCCTCCGAGCCCCACCTCCCTCTCTGGAATCAGTCTCTTTTTTGCCCTCCTCCTGCTTCCCTGTAGTAGTCCCTTGACAGGTACTGGCAGGGTTGCGCACAGAGGGCCCAGCCTTGGCCCGGGTGCTGGGAATCCTGGCTGGAGCCTCAATTCAGCCAGTGGCTCTTAGGGGACTTTGTGCAGCTCCTGTTCCCATTCGGGTCTCGCTTTCCCTATCTGTGTAATGAGAGAGTTGGACTGGATGGGTGAGAAGTTCCCTTCCCACCTGAGTCGAGAAGATTCCATAGAAACCCAAACACCTTCCAGTAGGGGATTGGGGTCCAGCGCCCCAGCACGGCTCCCTGCATGGTGCCGAAGCCCCTTTCCCCTCTCCTCAGGGGAAAGTTCATTGCCTCTGAACAGCACAGGCTCTTGGCAGCTATCTCCTGAGTAGATTTTTGGATGTGCCTTACTGTTAGAACCGTAGTTCCAGCTCCTCCCTTCTTGGCGTCAGCAGTGCCTGGTCCAAGTGGGCCCCCAGTGGTCTGGATTCCATCATATTTTCCACCTTGCACAACCTAAAACTTGACCAAGGTATGCACCTCTTGATGCTGGCCAAGTATTCTCCCCATAGATGCCCTGGCTGGTTAATTTATCACACTGAGGGCACAGGACGCTGCATGAACTCATTTTGACGAGCTGTGCAGGGTTTCGGAACTCTCTGGCTCCAGGGCCGAGTCTGGTTACTGCGGCAGCCGTGAACGTGCACTGCTCAGACCTCCTGCCCTGGGAGCATGATTGACTGACGGCCCCAGCTGCTGCCCCTTGGGATGTGCTGCCGTGTCTATGCTGAGCCCACATTTCCTGTGGGCTGCTCTCAGCCAACCACCGAGCATGGGAGGAATACTAAAGGCAGGCCCACTCTGGAGAGATGCAGAACTCTTCCAGTAAGTGACTTTGGCTCAAGGACTCTCCATTGGCATGGCTTAACCTTTTTTGAATTGTACTGCAGTTCAAGACTCTTCCTACACAATCTGCCTTCCTTTTTCCTCTCCTTCCCCAGGTGCCAGACCTGCCTTCTCCTGCTCCCTCTCTCAATAAATCTCTCGTATGTTGAATTCAACCTTGACGTCTGCTTTTCAGTGGACCACCCTAACACGGTTATTACCTACTAGGCTACTGAAGTTATGTTATACACAGGAATTGATAACAGCAACATCTAGTATTTAATGAGCGCATATTGTGGGCCAGGCAATATCTCATCAACTGTTTACTTCAACCTCATGAGGGAGGAACTCTAACCATCCCATTTTATGATGAGGAAACTGAAGCTCAGAGAAGGAAGGAACTTACTCAAAGCAGAATTTAAAATGACTGTAGGGTTTCCAAATTTTTTGTTAATATCTCTCTCACCCTCTATACAATATAAGCCGGTGAGTGTAGATATGAAGTCACTTTTTGCTAATCATTGTGTCTCCCTCCTCAGAGCCTCATGTAGTCTCTGGCGTGTAGAAGACTCTTGATAAATATTTGCTGCAATTACCCATCAATAAATGAGCAGTAAAAGATCTGTGAACAATGACCAAGCGGCTTAGCCACATTGCAAAAAGGCTGCAAAAGGAAGAAGCTTTTGTTTGAAAGTCGTCGGCCCTGGTAAAACACGAGGGTGTGAGTTTCTATATTTATTAAAACATATTTAGCTTCTCTTCCTTTCTCTTTCACACCCTTCTGCTTCATACTGGGGAGGCAGAGCAGAACAATGGAAAGAACTAGTCAAACGTAGTAAGATTCTCCTGGCTTGGCCACCTACAACTTTCTGTGCCTCAGTTTCCCCATCAGTAAGATGGGAGTAGTAATGTCTACTTCATCAAGTGCCTGGCACACAGAAGACAGAGTGGGCACACAGTGGGTCCTGTGCTCCTGCCAGTGCCTCCTGGTAGCCCACAGGGGTTGGGCACAGGCCCATGCCAAGCTTGGGCTAACTGGGAAGGTATGGTGGCTGCAGTGGCTGCAGTGGCTGTCACATCAGTCCCCAGAGGGGCTCAGGAAGCCCAGTGCTGGCAGCCTGCTCCCTTCCCCAGCTGCGTAGAGGCATCCTGCCAACCTTTCCCAGCCTGCGGGTGAGTCTCAGGCCCCTGGCTGTCCCAGTTTCTGCTGATAGCAGAGGGATCACGCGTGAGTCAACGCGTCACCCCCAGGTTTCTGCAGCTGCCCTTGGATGAGCCAGGCCTGACTGGATTAGTAACTGGATCACGGCCTCCGCCCCTGCGAGCATCAGAGGCTCAGGAATGCTGCAGGAGACCTTGGCATCAGCTGTCCCAGGCTCCTTGTGCCTTGCATTACAGATGGAGAAACTCTGGCCCAGAGAGGGGAAGGGATCTGCCCAGGGTCACACTGAAACTCAGTGGCATTATAGGAACTAGAGCCTAAATTTTCTCCCTCAGGGGCTCATTCATTCATTCATTCATTCATTCTGGGTCCTGGCTCTAAAAAACAGATCTCAACTCTGCCCACTCTCCCCTGCTCCACTGTCACGCCTGTGGCCTAGATGCTGACAGCTCTCACCTGGATGGCTGCAGTAGCCTCCTCCCTCCAGACCATTTTCCACACAGCAGCCAGGGGGGACCTTTTTAAAAATAAAAATTAGATTGTGTTACCTTCTTGCACACTCCTATAGTTTCCCATCTTATTCAGAATAAAAACCTGAGATATGACCAGGAACCGCCAGGCCTTATGGGTCCAGCCCCTGCCATTCTGAACCACTCCTCTTGCTGTCGCCCCTCCACACACTTGGCGGGAATCCAATCCCATTGGCCTCAGTGTATCTGGTAGGCTCCACCCTGGCCCTGCCCTGGAGCCCTTGTATGTACTGTTCTCTCTGCCTACAACACTTGTACTTAGCATCCCCATGGCTGGTCCCTTCCACCCCTCCTGTCTCAGCACGATCCCCTTCTCAGGGAGCCCAGCCAACCCAGTCCTTCCACCGCACCCCAGGTGTTTTGCCCCACCACCCTGCCCCATCATGCCCTCACAGCATGTACATCCTCCAGAATGTTCGCTAGTCACGCACTTAATTGTTTATCGCCTAGAGCTCCAGGAAGAGTGGACGCTCCCTGAAGATAGAGGTCTGAGATTCCATTATGGCCTCAGTGCCTAAAAGAGTCCTTGGCACAGACTATATACTCAATAAATATTCCTCTCTCTCTTTTAACAGCGTAGTGTGGGGATCATATTTTCTCTTTTTTGTTTATTATTACATTACAAATATATTTTATTTTATTACTGTATATTTTATTTTATTTTATTTTAGACAAGGTCTTTCACTGTCAGCCAGCCTGGAGTGCAGTGGCGCAATCATAGCTCCCTGCAGCCTCGAACTCCTGGGCTCAAAGGATCCTTATGCTTCAGCCTCCTGAGTCGCTGGGACTACAGGTGCACGCCACTGCCCCTGGCTTTTTAAAAATTATTATTATTTTTTTGTTGGGACAGGGTCTTGCAATGTTGCTCAGGCTGGTCTTGCACTCCTGGGCTCAAGTGATCCTCTTGCCTTGGCCTCCCAAAGTGCTGAGATTACAGGCATGAGCCACTGTGCCTGGCCATAAATATTTCTTGAATGGAGTAAAGAAGAAAGAAGGAAGAAAGAAAGGAAAGAAAGGAGAAAGGGAGGGAGGAAGGAGGGAAAGAGGGAAGAAAGAGAGATGGAGGGAAAGAGGGAGAGGGGAAGGAAGGAAGGAGGGAGGGAGTGAAGGAAGGAAGGCAGGAAAGAAAGGAAGGGAAGGGAAGGAAGGAAGGAAGAAGACTAAGCAATGGTGTTGCTGGATGTGGAGGGAGAGGGCCTGATCTTGAGGAAAAATTACCAAAGGGAAGTCTGCTTTTGTTTCCTCCCTCAGGTAATGTCACTTGCTCTGTGAGTAGTCCCTCCTCATTCTCCTACCTCCCCTTCTGGAGTCCTGGTGCCTGCCCTCCCCTCCCCCCGCCCCGCCTGCTGCTCGTTCTCTTCTGACTCACCTCTCAGAAAAACTAATTCTCACTCACTTGTGACAATAGGGCATTCCCATTCAAAGGGAGTTTTTATTTTTAGCTGCCTTCAAAGCCAAAGAAATGAATACCGAATGGTGAAATCTCTGCTACTAATGAGGTTGGAGGACTGTACTAATCCCCTGAAATTACATTCAGGATGTGGCTATCCCTCTGTCCCAGGTAAGGGCTGGGTGCCCACCCCCAAGTCAGGCCAGGATACACGGCCTTCTGGACTGTGCCTGTCTCTGTCACCTCTCTCCCCTCCCTCATTCACCACTTTCCCAAGATAAATCAACCAGGTCAGTCAACACGTTTTGGTGAAAAAGAAACAAGTTAGTCTTTTGACTCGACAAAGTGGGCCTTTCTCGTGGCAGAGGGGCTGGGGCAGTCAGGAGCATGTGGAATCAGCACTGCTGGGCCAAGACAAGGCCCCTTTTGTGTTCAGGGACAAAGATAGAGTGTCCCGGCAAGATGGGGCCAGGGCCTTTCCAACGCCAGCTCCGGCAGCCTGGATTGGCTGGCAGGCAGACAAGTCTGCCCTGTGACTGGGCAGCCCAGGCTCCCAGCCACTGACCGCCCCACCCCTCCCTTTGGCAAACAATTGGGTGGGGGTGAAATAAATTGTGAAACCGGACTGTCTGCCTTGTCTTGGCCACCGGTGCTCTTGGGGCTGGGAATCCTCAAACCTAACAGACCTGGTACTTGGGGGCTGAGAGTCCTTAGATCTGCTCTTTCTGTGGCCTTTGGAGATGAAAAAAACTTGGCTTTGGTTCCAGGTTGGGTGACCTTGGGCAAGTCACCCCACTTCTCTGAGCCTCTGTTTCCCAGTCTGCAAAATAGTACAATAATAGTTCACCTCCAGCTGTGGTATAGGTTCAATGAAATGACATCTCTAAGGAACAAGGCACATGCCTGGCACAGAGAGGGCACACACCTGTCAAGTGCACAGCTCTTTACAGTTTACCACTTCGTATCTACTATCTCATTCGATGCTCAGAAAACTACCCCTACCTGTGGAGGCTGGATAATCATCCCCATGGACTGAAGAAGAAACTGAGGCTTGAAGGAAATTTACAGAATCTGAATTTCCAGGGATGTGGGCATTCTGGAAGGGCACCTGGTAAGGTTATGTGCGGCCCAGGCTGATAGATCCTGAGGAAGATGGTGAGAGAGAGAATCTCCAAGGTGTAAAAACTTGAGAGGGTCAGAGACTGATGTAGTCATACCCCCAGGTCGTTGCACTGGCTGTGCCCTCTGCAGGGAATGCCCTTTTCCTGCCCTCCCCGCTCCCCACCAGGTCAATGCTGCTTGGCTTTATAAGACAACTTAGCCTAGGAAAGGAGGAAGCTCACCTTTCACTGGAACTCTTCTGTGTTTAAAATTTTTGCTATGTGGAAAAATGTTTAAATGGAAATATTTTGTTGAATGGTTTTTTCGTTCAACAGATATTTGTGGAGGACAAATATCTTCATCAGACACTGATGCCAGATAGGGTTAAGCGAGATAGAAGAGGTCCTGGTCTCAGGGAGCCAACGTTCTAGCTCAGGGGGCTCTCAGCTTTCGCCACATGGGGATCACTTGGGGAGCTTTAAAAATGATTGATGCCTGGGCCTCACCCCAGCTATCTTGACTCAGTTGGTCTGCAATGGGTCATTTTCTTCTTCTCCGTCTTCTCCTTCTCCTTCTCCTCCTCTTTCTTCTCCCCTCCTCTTCCTCTTCTTCCTCTTCTTCCTCTTCTTCCTCTTCTTCCTCTTC
>NC_045453.1:2292990-2381698 GCF_002776525.5 Piliocolobus tephrosceles
TCCTCTTCTTCCTCTTCTTCCTCTTCTTCCTCTTCTTCCTCTTCTTCTTCTTCTTCTTCTTCTTCTTCTTCTTCTTCTTCTTCTTCTTCTTCTCCTTCTTCTTCGTCTCCCTTTGTTGCCCAGGCTGGAGTGACTGCATTGGCCCTATCTTGGCTCACTGCAGCCTTGACCTCCCAGGCTCAAGCGATCCTCCCACCTCAGCCTCCTGAGTAGCTGGGACAACAGGGACACGCCACCATGCCTGGCTAATTTTTATCTTTTGTAGACACAGGGTTTCGCCATGTTGTCCAGGATGGTTTCAAACTCCTGGACTCAAGTGATCCATCTGCCTCAGCCTCCCAAAGTTCTGCTGTTACAGGTGTGAGCCATTGCCGCACCAGGCTCTGCAATGGGGCACTGGGATTTTAAATAGCCAATCAGGTGATCCCAGAGCCTAAGAGCATGGAGAACCATGGTTTTGGGGAAAGGAGATAAATGAACAAATCACCAAAATGCACAGACCATGATACGTGCATATGGTGAAGGAAATCTATACCAGAAAGAGGGACCAGCGTGATAGGGTTGCTGTTTAAGATGGCCCTACTCTAGAGGGGGATACTGCAGCAGGGAGTGGGGCAAAGAAAGCGAGGAGATGGATCATTGGAAACCTGGGGGAAAGCAGTCCAGGCACAGGGAAACAGCAAGCATGAAGGCCCAGGGATGGGAAATGGTGAATGTGGTGAACAGCAAGGCAGCTGGTGTGGCTGGAAGGCTGCAGATCGGTGGGGAGGGAGAGAACAAAAGGAGGCAAGGTTGAGAGGCGTCCTGTGGTTCCCCCAGGCCTGAAGGAGTTAGCGCTGCCTCAGGACCTGACTATCTTCTTATTCTTAGCCCTAGTAACCCAAATAGAAACTGGCAAGAAGTGCCTGGTCTGAATATTGGGATCATTCTTGCCTGTCCCAGCAGGCTCAACGTGAGCCCAGAATGGGTGGCCTCTTCCTCCTTCTCCCTTACCCCAAGCCCAGAGCCCACAGAAGCATGTGGCTTGGAGGAGACAGGTAGCACCAGAGGTCAAGGAGTCCCTGCCCTGTGCCTTGGGAAGGACCTGCCCTCCCTCTACAAGGTTAGACGGCTGGACCTGCCTGACCTGGCCCTGGGGGGCCCTGGAACTAGGAAGGGCTCTGGCCTCACGAATCACAAACTGGCACGACATCACCTTGTCCAATGGACATTCCAGAGGGTGAAAGTTCCAGAATTCTTAATATTAGAGTAATAACTTAGAAAGTTATTTTAGAGTGTTGTATTAGAATTGCATTCAAATGATACAGAAATGTCATATTGCGTTAGCAGCCTAGATTGGAATGTTGTGGTATTGGAATGTTGTGGTCTTATAATATTGCATTAGGACATTATGTAATGTTATGTGTTAGAATGGTATGTTGCTCCAGAGTGTGGGATTAGAATATTGGTTAGAATTGTGCTGAAATGTTGAATTAGAATATTAATCTGTGTTAGAACATTATATTTGAATGCAACGTTATAATAGTATATTAATGTTATGTTAAAATATTATATTGTGTTGAAATGTTTTCTTAGCAAGTTTTCTTAGAATTGCATGTTGAATCTTAAAATCAAAAGGGAGCACGTGAAATTGTGGGGTGCTTTGATGGCATGCAGAACACTGCCTGACCTAGGAATGGTGGAGTAGGGGTGGCAGGGCCTGGATTTGGGCTCAGTACTGACACTGACTCCTTCCCCTGCTCTTCCTCTCTCTGGACCTCAGTTTCCCCATTTTTACATCAGGAGCTGTTGGGCAGTGTGGCCTCTAGGGCCTCTCTCATGCTGACTGTTACGGGGCTCTGAATGCTGGGCATTCACCCTACGCCAACTCCCGAGCAGGAAGTGAAAATTCTGCTTAACAATGAGATTGATCTTATCAGGGAATGAATGACTTTCTGGGAGTAAACAGCTTCCTTACTGACAGGAAAAGTAAGAGGATCAAGTGACCAGGGTGAGAGAAACTCCAGACCAAGCAGGCAGGAGTATAGACCTCCAGCCAGCTGCTCACTCTTCCCTAAAGGCACAATGACTCCATCCTGCACACTGGGGGTGAACCAGAGTCTCCTTCTTCCTTCTGGAAACATTGCCCATCCATCCCACCCAGCCTTCTCCAGACCCCCTGGCTGACCACAGTTTTAGGCTGCTATCCCCGACTGATGGGCCTAATGCTGAGTTCTGAGCCCCTCATCTTTGCCCCTTGACTTTGACTGGACCCTCGACCATCTCTGTTTTCCCTCTCCCCTATGTGTATCAGGGCACTTCAGAAGTAGGCCTGGAACAGGTGGTTTCAGCAAAAATATCCTGGGCTTTCCCACCTCAACTGTCCCTAGAAGAAAAAACAAGTGATGCCAAGAAGAAAAAACCCCTCACTCCCTAGAAGAAAAAACAAGTGATGCCAAGGCAACCTGGAAAAATCCTTCTGTACATCTTCAGGGCTTGCATGCACCACCACCCATAGACCCTGTGGTCCATGATCCAAGACAAGGGGTTAAGAGCAAGGCCCAGCAGACCATCAGTGCTCTTGTACAACCCACTTCCCCTTCTGAACCTGTGTCTTCCACTGCAAAATGAAGTAAGGGTTTTGACCTTATTAAGCACGATGAGCATGAACTTGAGGTAACACCTGCAAACCATTCAGCTCAGCACTTATCAAGTGGCAAATGCACTGAGCTTGTTGAGGTTGAAGTTGTCTAGAACTGGGCACACCCCACACCCACCCTAATGCCTTCAGCTTGAGGTCTGGGCCCAAGCCTTCCTGCATGCTACAGCTTGGAGGGTAACATTCATACCTCATGGTCATCCTGAAATGAAAGGGGAAATCCACAGGAGAAAGACAGCCAGGGGTCTTGGTGATTGGAAGAAGAATTCCTTAAGAAGCTCATAGTGAACATGATGTTTTTTGCTTAAATAAATCTCTTGATACTTTTGAGGGCAGACAAGGCCTTGGAACCTGGAGTAAAGAGGCTGGGCAGGGTTCTAGGCCCACATGGCATCACTGGCTGACCTCTTTCTATCTCAGAGATTCAGTTATCTCATCTGGAAAATGGGGCTTTAAAAGGTGCTTCTTTCACAGGGTCATTGTGGGGGTCAAATGAGATGGTCTAACTCATAAATCTAGGAAAGGCCATGAGAGGCCTGGTGTGGTATAGGGATGGAGAACAAAAAATAACATGAAGAAAAGGAGAAATGAAAGGGGAAATGGAGGGGCGGAAGAGATAACTTAGAGAAATTGCATGCTATGGGCAGTCCCTGAGGCAGTTGCCAAGGCAACTTAGAGAAACAGGAGGTGGTGGCCAGTCAGTAGCTCTGCCATTAGTTTGTGTGACTTTCAGCAGGTTCCCTGCCGTCTCTGGGCTTCAGGGTGCTCATGGGTAACACTGGCCTGGACAACCCCAATGGTGTACTCACGCACCTCCCTTGGTCCCCTGGATTCCCTGATATGCAGCCACAAGCCCTGAAGTGCTTGGCTGGGGAGACTCGAGTTGATCACAATTCCTAAGCACTTTCACTCCTATCTTCACGGTTGGACCATGGATAGCAAGGAAAGGATCTCAAAGTTTTGGAGGTGACAGCTGGGACAGCTGAAGATGGTCAGGTTCAAGCTCCTGTCTGAAGCTTCAAGATTCAAGCTCCTGCCTGAAGCTTGGTGACAATTCCCAGACCCTACCTGTCCACTTTCGCTGTGGTTACCTAGTGGGGAGAGTGGAAATTGAGCAAATGTGTGTTAGTAATAAATGGCTGGTGTGAGAGCAAACAGTGAGCAAGCCAGATCCAGTTCTTGCTCTCATGGAATAACATTTGGGGAGTAGGGTGAATAATACATTAGAACTCTGCTATTTGGTGCATATATGTATGTAATTGTTATATCTTCTTGATGAATTGACACTTTTGTCAGTATATAATGTTCTTTGCCTCTTGTAAACATATTTGACTTAAAGTCTATTTTGTGTGGCATTAGGGTAGCCATCTCAGATCTCGTTTGATTACTGTTTGTATGCAATATATTTTTTCATTTTCACATTCGATCTATGTATATCTAAAATGAGTCTTTTGTAGACAGCATATAGTTGGATATTTAAAAAAAATTCATCCTGTCAATTTATGCCTTTTGACTAGTTAGTTTAATCCATTTACATTTAAACTAATTACTGGTAATGAGGAACTTACTTTTGCAATTTTGTTATTTGTTTTCTCTCAATGTACTGTTGAACTCTTCTAGTGAATTTTTCATTTTGGTTACTGTATTTTTCAGCTCCATAATTTATATTTGGTTCCTTTTTATAATTTCTATCTCTGTTGATATTATAATTTGGTTCACATATCATTTTTCTGATTTCCTTTAGTTATTTTTCCGTGGTTTTCTTTAGCTCTTTGAGCATTTTTAGGACGGTTGTTTCAAAGTCTTTATCTAGTAAGTCCAATGTCTGGGCTTCCTTAGGGATAGTTCCCATCAATTTATTTTATTTCTTTGAATGAGCCATGTTTTCTACTTCTATGTTACGTTTTGTTGTTGTTGTTTTTGAAAACTGGACATGTGAAAAAACAGCTTCCTCTCCCAGGCTTTGCAAACTGGCTTTGTGTTACACAGTCCTTCACCAAGGTGAAAGCTTCAGGTCTTCTCAGGTCTCTTCTGAGAATGACTCTTGCCTGCTCCTAAATGTGGCTTACTCAATTCTTCCATATGTACAGCTGCTTTTAAATGTCTTACTTTTTCAAAGAATCTTACCCCAGCACTCAGCTTCTCCTTAGGGCCACAGATGGTCTATCGTCTGTGTCCACCCATAATCTCTTACCCCAGTCATCTATGGGTCTAGAGTCTCCCTGCAGCTTCCACCAACAGTGCCCTTAGCTTCCCTCTACCTGACATTTTAGTTAGATAAAACAGAGAGCTGTCCTCCAGGCAGGCCTCAGACCAGTTAGAGTGTTGCCAGTAAGGCAGGCTTGCTCCCTCTGGCTCAAGGGAGGGAAATGGACTGCTCTGCCAGGGAGGGGATTGGGCAAAAGGGAGTAAAAATGCCAAAAAACTTTTTCTACTGTTTGAAGGTGGCTTTTTCTTGATTAGGTGTTCGCCTGGATGCTGTAAACCTTTGACTGTTTTTCAGAGCTCCTATATTAGTTCTAAGCCAGTCTCTGGTTGTTTTCTTGATGCTTCCATGGGGTGAATGACAGCTTGGAGCTTCCTAGTCTGCAATTTTGCAGCTGTCACTCCTCCAGTGGACGGTACATTAGAAGCACTCAAATATCTAACTGCACATTACAGGGAAATGAACAGCATCACTGGTGTGAATGTCTGCAGGGAGGAAGGTACCAGGGATAATTGGGATCAGAAAAGGCCTTGGGGAAGGTATGATTTTTGAACTGAAAGAGAGGAAGGAAAAAGCCAGGAAAGCAATTCAGGAAAGCACAAAAGCAAAGACCTCGAGGTGAAGAGGAACCTGGTTTGTTCTAGGCCCTATTGGAAGGATGGTGTGGCCAGAGCCCAGGGAGGCCTGGGGATCAGAGCCCACAGGGCCTGGGGGCTGGGATGAGCAGCTCGACCTGTATTCTGTGATGAGAGCCCACGGAGGGCTTTAAGAACTAAAGAGACCTTGTGATTTTTGTTTAAAATGACAAGGCTGCATTGCAGGTAAGGCCTAGAGTGGGAGCAGGGAGACTAGTGAAGAGGCTGGTGTAGATGCCCTGGCGAGAGATGAAGCTATAGTCTGGGAATTAAGGGTCAGTTCTTAGCAGGGGTCAGAGGAAGCAGAATTTAGTGGGAACAGCTGGCAGCATCCCTGCAGACTTTCAGAGGTGGACCAGGGAACATTCCTGGCCAAGTCAAACCAAGACTGGTGCTGGGACAAGAGGCAGGAGGGACATTTTTGTCCCTGTGGCTTCCTTTGAAGTTCTGAGTTCTGCCTCTCCCAGATGAGCCTTTCCCCAGGGAAAGGAAGACCAACTGTGTCGCTGGGATTTCAGAACCACCCTCTGAAAGGTTTTTCAAACAGGAACTGGACCTTGAGAAGATGGGGAAGCTGGGCCCAAGGAAGGGCTGTGGCCATTGCCTCACAGCATGTGGTCCTCCTTTGGGGGAGATGAGTCAGGGACTGCATCACCCAGTTCCTGCTAATACTCAGATGTCAGCATTTTCAGTGTGTTTGAGGTTAAACTCAAGGATTCCATAGTTGGGCTGGCCTGGTCAGAGTCCTGAGCTTTCTGGCTCACAGAGTGATGCTGTGCTGGCCACTCCCTCTCTCTGAGTCTCAGTTTCCTCATCGGTGTACCACTGCGGTGATGATAGTCCTCACCACACTGGTTATTGTGAACTGTGTGAGATAACACATGAAGAGCACTTAGCAAGGCGCCTGGCTCACAGTGAGTAATCAATCACTGATTTTTGCAATGACATTTCTATTTACTGTGATAAGAGTAAGTATTATCTGGGGACCCTGGTAACAATTTTAGGCACCCAGCAGAACCACAAAATCTCACTTGGTTTGGTTTGGGAGGATGTCAGAGAGTGAGCTCCACTTCCTGTTCCTTATTTAGCCACGGACCTCACCTGTTCTCAGGCCACACAGCCTATCTCTTGTCCAAAGTGAAATGTCATGGGTCAAAGAGAAGGGAAGATAACCTGTGACCAGGAGGACCACAAGGACCATTTGAGCTGGACCTTAAGGTTGGGTGGGAGCAACACAGGCCAAGACAGCAGGATGCCATTCCAGGAGAAGAGAGGAGCCACAGCCAGGGCTTAGAAGTCGAAAAATGATTCTTATTCCTTTCAGGTAGGCAGAAGAGAGTGACTCATTTTGGCCACAGTGGAGAACTTGTGATGGGATGGTGGGTACAAGGAAATGAGGTTGTAGCTAGATCATGGATGCCAGGGTGGGGAAAATTGGCCTTCACCTTAGAGGTGACAGCGGCAGGGGGCTATGACTGTTTCTGAGAAAGAGAGGGCCATCCTCAGAGCTGGATGATGTGAAGGTCACTCCATCAGCTTGAATATAGGCAAGAGGCCCAGAGACCTGCTGGAGCCTCTCTGTGGTCTAGGCCAGGGGTGTGGAGGCCCACTTTGGGCAGTGAAAATGCAGATGTAAGGAGATCCCACAGGTATGAAGGGGGTAGAATCAACAGGACTTGGCAACTAACTAGAAGGGGTAGGGGTGAGGGAGGACCCAAGCGTGACTCCCAGATGCCAGCTTGGGCAATGGGGTGGTTGAACAGAGGTCAAGGGTGGAGGCGGTTTGGGGAGGAAGATGGCGGGGGTGGGGACAGCTCTGAACACACCTTGCTGGAAGAACCCATGGGCCACCTGCGCCGACACTTGGCTCTATAGGTCTGGACCTGGAGAGAGGTCTCAGGATTGGGAACAGGTATTTGACAGCGTGTATTGCCCTGAGTTTGGCTGGCTTGTTGAGAAGACGGGTGAAGGAGAGGAGGCGGGGCAGGTATGCCAGTTGCTGCTCTCTCTTTGGCCTCAGCCCTGGGACAAGCTTGTCCCTCTCCTGTGCTACCCTCCCCCTCTTCTTCTCATCTCACTTCCTTCTGGCTCTTACTTAGCTGCGTCATTTTAGGGAACTTGGAAACCAGGCCCGGTGTCTTTAACTTACAAAATTATACACTCCAATGAGCCGGAAAGGGGCTTTTGGAATAATTCTATTGAAAATATGTGGGTTTTCGCCTTGAAATGATCTTCCTGAAATTATCCCCTTTCTCTCTTTATAAATATTAAAAAGAAGGAATCTGAGCTTACTGCTTCAAATCTCTATTCAGGGACTTTTTTTCTTCTGCCTCCCAGGAAAGCAACCAGTCATTTCTGAGGAAGAAAAGGACGAGGCTGGCGCAGTTTCCTTTAACATAACAACCCCACCCCCCTTCTGAAATCCACTTTTTGGAATACCCCTGACCAATCCCTCCTTGTTCCCCACTACAGCTAAGCTGGGATTTGCTGA
The DNA here is from genome assembly GCF_002776525.5 of Piliocolobus tephrosceles. Taxonomy (NCBI): domain Eukaryota; kingdom Metazoa; phylum Chordata; class Mammalia; order Primates; family Cercopithecidae; genus Piliocolobus; species Piliocolobus tephrosceles. Next base: position 2,300,961 of record NC_045453.1, read on the forward strand.
AATATTGTGTGTCAGTGTGGGGGTGTGACAGAGGAGCCACTCCAGGAAAGGTGGCAAGGGGAAGGTGAGGAAGGCTAGAGAGACAGGCAGAGAGAGACGGGGAGAGGCAGGGACAGGGATGAAGGGGAGACAGAGACAGTGGCAGTGACAGAGAGACAGAGATGAGAGACATACAGAGAGATACGAAGAGACAGAGAAAGAGAGACAGAGGGACAGAGAGAGAGACAAAAAACAGAGAGGAAGACAGAAAGAGACAGAGAAGGAGAAAGAGACAGAGACAAGGACAAAGAGAGGGAGATAGAGTGACAGAGGGATGGAGAGGGGCAGGGACAAAGACAGAGAGACAGAGAAAGAGGGAAAGAGAGAGACAAGGCATATACACATCCACACACACCCAGAAAGAGAGGCAGGAGGGAAAGCAAGGGAAGATAGAGCAGAGACAGAGGGAGAGCAAGAGGGAGAGGGAGATAATGCTAGGGAGAAAGGGAGAGATGCGTAAGAATAGAGAGGGAGAGATGAGCTGGGGGAAGAGACATAGAGACACTGAAACCCTGGATACTGAGGATTAAAGGAGAGACAGAATATGGGCGGGGGGAGGTGGGGAGAAGAGAGAAAGAGAGAGAAAGAAGAAGCACGCTGAGGAGAGAGAAAGTAGCACACAGATGCAGAGAGACAAAAAGGGAAGACATAGGAATAGAGTAATGGGGAGGGCTGGGGAAGAGACAGAGCTAGAGGCAGAAAATGATAAAGAGAGAGAGAGGCCCACAGAATGGAGACGACACAGATTGACAGATGGGGTAGAAAAGAGCCAGAGAAATCGCAAGTCAGGAAGGAGGCAGGGGAGAGAGGCTGACACGGAGGGGTGGATGAGGAGACCTGATGGGCTCTGCAGCCTGCATGCAGGTGCGAGTGTGTGGCTTCTAAGCATGATGGCCTCTGATGGAGGGAAGCCCCTTGTTCCCAGCCCGGCCCCTCTGGTGCCTTCCTCAGTGCCTGAGAGTGGGGTGAAGCATTGCCTGCCTTTGATGCCCAGAGGGAGGGGCAGAGCAGACCAGTTAATAGGAGTGTGGTTTAGAAGACAGGCAACCCCGAGTTCAAGCATCAGCTCTGCCAATCTCTGCCAACCCCCTTGGGGACTTTACTCAGTCTTTTGGAGCCTTGGCTTTCTTATCTGGAAAATGGGGACAACCATACCTATCTGCATCGTAGGGTGGCCATGGTGCCTACAGGAGGCCTTGCTGTAAAGGGCTTGGCACAGCACCCGAGTCAGCTGCTATTGTCCAACCTGGAGTGTAGTGTGGGCTGCAGTCCTTCTGCGATCTCATAGTCCACCAGCAGACCCCTGCTGTGTACCCCTCCAGGGGTATCGTTTGACCCCTGGAGACCTGGGGGTCAAACCATACCCCACAGGCAACTTGGAAGAAGAAATCCACAGGAGGGAAAAAAAGTAGGAAGTCTTGGTGGCTGGGAGAGTTCCAAGAGGGCATTTCAGGCAGCTGTGATGGGTTCAAGAGGAAACGGAGGCTTGGGTGCACTTCCCTGGTCTCCACCTCCTTGAAAGAGAACCCAGGGAGGAGGAAAGTGTGACCTTGAGCCTGTCCAGGGCTTCTGCCTGCCTGGCTGACCCAGACCGGGTTGGACTCCATGCTCTGTGAGGGCCTTTGAGGTCCTCACAGTCAGGGGTTCTCGAAGTCCATGATTGTAAGCAGCCCAACTGGGGCTGGGGGGCGATGGGGAAGGGTGTCCCCTACTCCTCCGCCTCCTCCTGCCAAGGCTGCGGAGGGAACAGAGGCTGCTGCCTTCTGAAGGATTTGTCACAAAGCGCGGTGGTCGGTTACCGGTTACCACATAAGCCAAGCCCTTGATCTGCTGTGTTTGAGGAAACCCTTTGTTCCTTTCAAGTCTCTATTCTCTCAGCCAGGGCTGGTGCGGAGACCGAAGCAGTGAGCTTTCTCTTTCTTCCTTTTCTTTTTGGATTTTTAAAAATAACTGGCTTGTGCATTCAGGCAGTGTTCCAGAATTGGGTTCCCAGGCTGGGGTTCAGGGCCAGGGACTCCAGCAGCCCCTTCATCCCAGGAAGGCCTCAGGGGAGGGAGAGCCTAAGGGCTGATGGGAAAGGAAGGGCACACACAGGTGCTTGAGAGAGGCTTGGGCTCAGGAACCAACACTGAGGGGAGACTGAAGATGGGGTTCTAACTCTGGCTATGCACCCTACGCATGTCCACTGTATCTTCTTCTGGACCTCAGTTTTTTTCAGTGCAGGGTTGGAGGCCAGAGCAGAGATGGCCACTTTTTCCCATGGCTGAGTCCATGCCAGACATTGCTCATCAATTGCCCTTCCCCACAGAGCTTGGATGAACCCCAAGAAGTCTTTTCAACACCGTGCTCTGGGTATCTACTGCCAATTGCATTTGGCATGCAAAATGAGACCTGCTTCCCGTCCTGAGAGAAGATCATCTCTGAGGCACCAGCATGAAGTAGGGATGCAATAAATATTTGTTGGATGAATGGGCACTTCTTTTTTTAGCCCTTACTTCATGCCAGGCGTTGTTCTGAGTACTGTTCTAAACGGTGAACAAAGCAAAGTTCCTGACCTCAATCTCACATGTGAGGGAGACAGGCAATAAGCAAATAAGCAGAGAAATAGATCAAATATCAGGTGGTGATCAGTGCCATAAAGAAAAGTTAAAACAATAGAGAGTGACAGGCTGTGGGTCAGTATGGGGGCACGTTGTGGATAAGGTACCCAGAGATCTTCTGGGAAAGAGATATGGAGCAGACAAAGTCCATCACTCTAGGACTTTGAGTCTAAATTTGTCTGACTCTAAGATTCTAATTTCGTTGAGTAAGATTCTAGAATCTCGTGAATCTAGGAACCTATAACTAAAATTATAGATTTCCACTGCTCTCACATTCCATGACAATGATGCTGGAATTCTGTGACTCTGAAATTCTAGGCTTCACTGATGCATCTTTTTGCTTGAATAGACCAGGATTCATTGCCTACCCTCTCCCCACTACCCCTAGGAAATAGAGCTGAAAATAGAAACAGTCAAAACAACGAGCCATTCCAGCTCTAAGTGCCATAGTAAACAAATGGTCCAATGTTGCTCTGATAGTTTAATTGCGGCAGTTCCAGACAAGCCCATTCATGAAGGATCTTTAGTTGATGGAGAGGAGGAGTGAGCACCCAGGGAAGGGAGGCTTGTAGGTGGGCACTTGGGGGAGGTCTGCGTCACCACCCCAGCTGAGGATGATGCTCTGGGGAGCCTGTTGGATTTCAGCAGCCAAAGCATTGGTGTTTGGAACAGGCCCCTTTGCCTTTAAGGATCACAATGGTGGCTATTTTAACTGGCAAAGTAAAGAAGGGTCTCTTTGAGGATGTGGCATTAGAGCTAGATTGGAAGACTTAAGAAGATACTAGGTTGACAGAAATCCAGGGAAGTGAGTCCCAGGCAAAGGGGAAGAGCAGATTCAAAGGTCCTAAGGTGAGAGAGAGCTTGGCAGGTTCCCCAAGTATTCAGAGCATAGGACAGAGAGGAGACGATATCAGAGGGATAAGCAGGGGCTGTGTCCTATAGGGGTTTGGAGGTCAGGGTTAGGAATATGGAAGCCACTGGAAGGATTTTAACAGGGGAGTGACATGATATAACTCCATATTCAAAAGATTCCTAAGTGCTTTGAGTAGAAGAGACTACTGGTGGCAAGAGTGGAAACTGAAAGACCAGTGAGAGTCCCCAGTGTTTCAGTGAGAAATGATGGTGGTTTGGATTTAGATGGTGGCAGTGGGTCCATCTGTTTGTCTACCACTTTGTTCTTCCCTCCTTTCTTCCATTCTTCTATCTCTTCATCCATCCATCCATTCACCCACTTGCCCATCCATCCATCCACCCATCCATCTATCCATCCATCCATCCATCCATCCATCCATCCACCCACCCATGCACGCATCCCCCCACCCACCCACCCACCCATCATCCACCCACCCACCCATCCACCCACCCATCCACCCACCCATCCATCCACCCATCCATCCATCCATTAACTAAACACATTGTGTCTATGGGGAGTCAGGTACAATGCTGAACAAGAATGAAATAAACATGGTTCCCAGCCTAAGGGGCTTACAAAACAGCAGGGCACACAAAATTGCAATGTAATGTTATGAATGCTCCAGCTAAGGAATGCATAAGTACCGAGAAAGCTCATGGGAGGTAATTCCCTATGCTTTCTCCTGGAGGAGATGCTGATATTTGAGTTGGGCCTTTTGAAGGACACAGGAGTTGGACAAGCAGCAGAAGAGTGTTCCTGGCAGGGGCACACAGCTTGAGTAGAAAGCAAGGAGGTAGCATGAGTGAGCATGGCCTGTTCTGGAAATGTATAGCTGTCTATGTTGGTTGAATCAACAGTTGTGAGTGGGGATACTGATGGGAGAGGAGTTTAGGTCAACTTGGGAAGACACGGAGCAGCATATGCTTATGAGTGGGCCTGCCCCTTTCTGCTCGGCTCGGCCTGCCCCTATCAGAGCTGAATAATTGAATTAAGTACCAGCTCTTAAACAAGATGCAGCTGTTTAGCAGATGTTGCTTACACCCCAGATGGAGGTGCATCTTGGCGACGGGCACAACATTTCCAAGGCATCTAATTTGTGAGGCTGTGGAGAGGAAAGAACTTCAAGATGCTGGCATTATTATTTAATAACCATCATTAATTACACACCCCCTCCCTCCAGCACCACTGCATGTCAAACATTTCTGCTGGATTCAGACTGGAGGCACAGAGGCGGGGTGGCAGGTGGGCTTGGGGGTTGAACTTGCTGGTTCTTATTCAGAAAAACAAGAGAAGAAAAGGGAATAAAAAACTCATCAATCGACAAAGCCTTCAAGAACTTTTATAATAATGGAAAATGACTTCTCTTGCATTTTTCATAAAATGGGTACAAATAATAACTGCTATTGATTGAACCCCCACTCAGAGCCAGGGGCTATGCTGGGTGCGTCTTAGACATTGCCTCCAATTCCCTAATCCTCCCAACAGCCACGCACTGTCCTACCTCAGGGCCTTTGCCCTTGATGTCTCCTCCGACTGGGAACGTTCTTCCTGCACACATCCACATGGCTAACTCCCCAGCATCCTTCCGAGCTTCACTTAACTGTCAGCTCCCTAGAAAGGCCCTCCCTGACCACCACTCCCTGAAATAATGTCCTCCACATTCTTGACCTCCTTCTCTTGCTTTTTTTTCATCACCTGATATACGTATATTTGTTAATTGTCTGTTTCTTTCTTTTAGATTTTAAGCTTCCAAGGACAAGGATTTTCGTTTCATTCATTGTGGCCTCCCCAGCAGTCAAAACAATGCTTGACACAGGACAGAGTTCCTTTTTTCTTTTTTGAGACGGAGTCTGGCTCGGTTGCTCAAGCTGGAGTGCAGTGGCACGATCTCGGCTCAGTACAACCTCTGTCTCCTGGGTTCAAGCGATTGTCCTGTCACAGCCTCTGGAATAGCTGGGATTACGGGTGCGTGCCACCAAGCCCAGCTGTTTCTTTCTTCTTTCTTCTTCTTCTTTTTTTTTTTTTTTTTTTTGGTTACTTTCAGTAGAGATGGGATTTCACCATGTTGGCCAGGCTGGAATCCGACTCCTGACCTCAGTGACCCACCTGCATCAGCCTCCTGAAGGGCTGGGATTACAGGCATGAGCCACCGTGCCTGGCCCAGAGTTCTATAAATATTTGTTCAATGGGTGGGTGAATCATCAGTGGGTCTCACAAAAAAATGTAGCAGAAGAGTGTCAGGAAGATAAAATCTCTTTCCTAGGCATTACACAGCCAGCAAAGAGCAAGCTGGGATTTGAATTCAGCTCTAATTCTAAAGCTCTGCTCTTTTCATTAAGGACTTTGTTTTTCTTCTCCATAGCACTTATTTCTCCTTCTCCTTCTCCTTCTCCTTCTCCTTCTCCTTCTCCTTCTCCTTCTTCTTCTGACAGAGTCTTGATCTGTCACCAGGCTGGAGTACAGTAGTGTGATCTCAGCTCACTGCAACCTCTGCTTCCCAGGTTCAAGCGATTCTCATGCCTCAGCCTCTCGAGTAGCTGGGATTACAGGCATGTGCCACCACGCCCTTGTATTTTTAGTAGAGATGGGGTTTCACCATGTTGATTAGGCTGGTCTCGAACTGCTGACCTCAGGTGATCCACCCCCCCCTCAGCCTCCCAAAGTGTCGGGATTACAGGCGGGATTACAGGCGTGAGCCACCACGGCCGGCCCACTTACTTATTTATCTATTCATGTGTTTAATGTCTGTGCTTCCCGCTACAATGGCAGCTCCACTGAGGGCCGAGTTCATCTGTTTTGTTCACAGCTGAATCCCCAGCCCCAAAACAGTACCTGGCACCCAGGAAATGCTTCACAAATATACACTGAATGAAGGAAAGAGGGTCTGGGATACAGGAGGCTGGAGGTGTTCACACCCTTGCTGGGTCTCCGACTGGGTGAGACGGTGAGGAGCTCCAAGATGTTTTCCACCTTCCCTAACCCCTCCCACATACAGACTTCTTATTTACTCTTGGAAGCAATGCTGCAAGGGAAGTATTATCCAAACCATTTTATAGATGGAGAAATTGAGGCTCAATCAGAGAAATGATTTGCCGTTCTCAAGGTCACCCAGCTAGTAAGTGTCAGAGCTGGGATTTAAACCCAGGCCTCCAGAGCTCACTTGTCATGCAAAAGGGACGCTTGGTGCTTGCTAGCTCTGCCCACCCAAAGGCAACAGCTAGAAGGTCTAGAAGGTCCATTCACAATCTGTGTGTTTCCCCTTCAAGGTGGGGGGTGTCAGCAACAAGGTGAAACTCACACTTAATTCACAACTCCCAGTTTTGTCCATTTCAGTGAAAACTTTCATGTTGTTTTAACCCAAATCCCCTGTCGACTTCAATGAAAGCTTTGAATCCAAGAGGAAGGTCAGAAAGGGTTTTTTGGAGGTAGCACAGGCGCCCAGTGGAAATCATATTAGCATATTCATTATCATCAGGGCCCTTTGAATGTGTTTTTGAGCTGTTCCCTTCAAGTGACTGGAGACAATGGTTCCTTTCTGTTCACAAATTCCTGGGCTTGAAGTGGGCTGTGGCCAGCTCCTATGTGCTTCTCTGCACTTTCCAAATGGTCACAGTGAACCCGCGTTGCATAAGGTAACGGGGAGGATGTCATCCACTAGGCGTGCTGGTGGTGAATGAGGCTCTTTGTCTGGGTTTGGAAGAAATATCTCCTCAAGTCACTTAGGCAGCTGTGGTAGACCCCAAAGATGGGCTCAGGTAACAAAATATGTTGTTAAACTGTCTTCTAAGGAGGCTGGACCCTATTAACAGGAGGTTCCTGAGTGTGGCAAAGAGTCGGGGCTGGGGCTGGGGTAACAAGGTAGTTGCTCAACCCTGGCAAGTGCCAGGATCACCCAGGGAGCATTTAGCATCAATCAGTGCCCAGCACCACCTCACCAGGCCATCTGGACGCAAATCTTGGGAAGTGGGGGAACAAATAGGCATCAAAGGTTTGTAAGTGTCCCCAGATGCAAATAGGCAGCTAGTAAGCAGAGCAGAACGCCTCTCCTCCAATCGGAGGGAAGGAGAAAAGAGAAGTTGTGGGTGGGGTATAGTGGGGAGGGAGGGCTACAGGAAATCCTCTGGGCATGTATTGGGAAAAGAGAACTTCAGGGAAAAACGCTTTTCTCTCTCTCTCTCTCTCTCTCAAGAAAATTCTCCAACTGCAGAAAGTGGAGACAACAGTACAGTGACCCTACATGCTTGTTACCAGCCTCACCTGTCACCCACATGGAGTCCTTCCCATTTGTGGGGTTTCCAGGTGTGTGCCTGTCCCAGAGAGGCCATGTGGCCTGCTGTCCCAGAACCTTCCTTCTGTAAAGCCCACACCACTCCCCAGTGATTCTGACAGTAGATCCTTGGTGGGAACACAGAGCCCCAGCTCTCAGCCTGGACAAGCTTTGACAGAAAAGCCAGCAACTGGGACACAAGTCCTTTTGTATTAAGGGGGAAAAAAAATAGTTCTAATTAAAAAGAAATCCCCACCTATTTGGACTAATTCCTCCATGACTAGCTTCTCCTTAGTTCTCCTGTTTTCGGACAGGGCCTGCGGCTGATTTCCCCTGAATAGGATCAAAGAAGCGAGGGGACTAGCCAAGGGCTTGGAACACCCAGAGGGTAGCTGCTGGGGGCGTGAGAACTGAGTAGGGATGGCTCCAGGAAGTCCTCTTATGTGTGCTTCTTTGTTCTTTTGACAAGGATTTGCTGAGCACCTACTATGCGCCAGACGTCGTGTTCTAGGTAAGGGGGATACATCTGATGGAAGAAGGTGCTTCCCTAGACGTAGCTTACATCCCAGTGTGGGAGATGACAAGAAACAGTAAGTCAAATCTACTGCATGTCAATAGATGGTGTTAAGTGCTACAAAGAAAGTTAAAGCAGGGAAAGAGACTGGGGAAGGACTGCTGGAGTGGGTGGTAATTTTTAAAGAGGTATGCAGGAAAGGCATCTCTGCAGACCCACACAAGTGAGAGAGGGAGCCGTGCTGGAGGGGCACTCCAGGCAGAGGGCACAGCAGATGCAAAGGCCCACAGGTGGGAGTTCTCCTTCCAGGAGCGGTGAGCACCCTTGAGTGGTTGGAATAGAGGAAGGGCTGGGGAGAGTGCAGGGAGGTGAGGTCAGGGAGGCAGGTCTGTAGGGGAAACTGAGGAGGTCGGACTGTGTGACTTAGGAGGCCTTTGTGTTTCCTTTGAGTGAGAAGGGCAGTGATGGGTGGGTTTTGAGCAAGAGGATTGCAAGCTCTAGCTTAGGTTTTAACAGGACATCTCTGCTGAGTTAAGAACAAGTTGTAGAAGGCAGGCCAGGGGCAAGAGGAGGCTGTTGTGTCACCCCAGGTGACAGACAATAGTGGGTCAGACTAGGGTGGTCATGGAGGGCATGGATACGTTTAGAAGGAAGAGCCAATGGAATTTGTGGACTGCAAGAATATTGGAATATGACTCAGGACAATCAGGGCTGACTCCAAGGTATTTGATCTAAGCAACTAGAATTATAGAGTTGGCATTTCCTGATATGAAAATCCTGCAGAAGGGGTGGGTTTTGGAGGCACAATCAGGAGTTCCATTTTGGACAGGTGAGATGTGACATGCCTCCGTAACACAGATGGAGCTGTGGAGTTAGTAGCTGGGCATGAGGCTGGAGTACAGGGGAGACGCCTGGCCCAGAGTCACCCCAGATACTGAGTGAGATCACTAAGGGTGTGACTGTAGACGGTGAGATGTGGACTAAGGTTCTGATATAATAGGAACTGGGCCAGGCCATGTCTTCTGGGCCTCATCACCTGGGGTTGATGAAGGGATGTCCTGATCCTACCTCCCTCTCCATTCACCACTTCCAATTCTTAGCATTTACCCTAAAGATAAATGGGAGAGCTGAGCTAGCCTAATTTTGGTTGAAAAGAGCAGAGCCTCTCTCCTAATTTGAGCCATGGGGGGTTGTTGTCAAGCTACATGCAGGGACTGGAAGGCAGGAATTTTGACCACACATCACAGAATACAATTTAGCTACTGGAACATCATTCAGGACCCAGTGCTCTGGGACTGAGTTAGTTCATAGTCATCTCAGGAGCAGAGGTTTGTCAAACTTCTCCTCCCCCTTGTCTGTCTTGGAATTTTGGCTTACTCATTGCCCCTGTGCCTTCACATTTGTTTGAATTATGTCATTTTTTAGGGTCTTTCAGCTTGTAGGCATTATCCCAGCTCTTTGTGGTCCAATTCAAACTGGCAGCCACCATCACTGCTGATGAGTTTAGTTAACTGGGCTCAGCCCTGCTGGGTGGAGCTTCTGTCCCAGGCTGTATCATAGGCTGCTCAGCCTCTATTTTAGCAGTCTTTGGGTCAGGTGGCTCTTCCTGCCCCCACCAGGTGTTGTGGAAGTGTGGAGATATCGGGTAAGAATTCAAGGTCAACAACAGTAATGTCAACAGTGATAATAACAGCATGGCTACGTAGACTGCATCAGACAGACTGGGTTCCGGTTCAAGCCCAGCTTCCACCACTTTCTATGACCTTGGGCAGCTTGTTCAGCCTAACTGCATCCCCATCTCTACATCTACAAGTGGGAAATAATAATGTTAACTACATCTTAGCACTGTGGTGAGGAGTATATAAACTAATCAAGAAGACCCTTATGGCATATAATTTAATCAGGGCTCAAAAAATACCAGTCACTCTTACGACTATTGGCTGAACAGTTCTTCTGCACTAAATGAGGTGCTTTAAAGGTGCACATTCTTATTTGATTCCTTATAAAATCCCAATGAGATAGTTTCTTTTTTCAGCCCCACCTTATAGCTGTGAAAGTGGAGGCAGAAGTGATGTGACTTATCCAAAGGTCCTTCAGCTAGTATAAGATGAAGCTGGGACACTGAAACACAGGTTTGTCTCGTTTCAGAACCGGTGGTCTCACTGTGCCCTCCCCCCTACCCCAGCAGGGTATCTATATGTAAATGCTCACCCTGGGCCACTTCCTCTGCAAGACTGTGGGCAGGAGCGCCCCAGAAGGTGTAGGGCACTCCCTGATCTCCCACAACCCCACCCCCTACCCCAGATCTTTCTGCCTTCCAAGGAGATAATGCCTAGTCTTCTAAATACCACTCTGCTCCAGTGGGACTGTGCCCCTCACCTGCTCTGGCCTACAAAGGCCATTCCTGTTCCTTGTCCTGTGTGGTCCTCAACATTTCAATTACTTAGCAAAGCAGGGATTATTTCCTCCCATGTGATAGATGCAGAAACTGAAATTCACCAAAAGGATGGAACTGTCTCCTCCCCAGTCCTTACAAGGAGCGTTTGGAGAAAGGCAAAACTGAACTTGAGAGGAACAGAGAGTCACTGCATGTCCTCCAAGAGGGGTGAGAAGAAGGCAAGAAAGACTGGGGTCAGAACAGAGAAGCTTGGAACTGGAGCAGAAAGGTGACTCATTTAACTGGGCCTGTGCCCTGGTTAGCAATGTAGCCAGTTCTGCAAAGCCTCCTCCAGACTTGGGGTTCAGTCAGGGTGTAAAGGAAATAGAATGATATGAATTCCTGGTGCCAGTTTAAGTTCATGAAATATGCCAGCATGGCCCTGGGGCTTGATGCAGGCTTCCCTACTGAAGGATCACAGCGGGAAGGGAGCATCTGCAGGCTCTTGGCTCACATTTGTCGCCTGTAACCTTCACACACCAGGCACAAGTCTTGCCCATGCGCCGGCACTGTCATCAGTAAACAGTCCCTGAGCTTCACATGTATGGATTTCACAGCACAGCTCTGGAATCTGACAGTTGAGGGTTTGAATCTCAGCCTTGCACCTACGCACTGTGTGGCCCGGAGCAAGTCGTCTAACCTGTCTGGGTTTCTGCTTCCTCATCTGTGATCCTCCCTCAGTGGGATACTGTGGAGATCAAGTGAGATATGTTCGTTTAGTGCTTGACACAGGGCCTGGTGTGTGGCGAACGCCATTATTGTTCCACACAACACAAAACAATTCGGACACTTGCTGTTGGCATAGGAATGATTAAAAGATATACGGTATAGGAACATAACAAATAATAAAAAAGGAAAGATTATTTTGATGACAGAGTGGAGGATGTGTTAGGAAGGAGAAGACTAGTATTGAAACATCTCTGCTAGGAATAGTGTTTGGCTGTTGGTAGCAAAGAAAAAAAAAAACCACCTAACCATGGAACAGATTTTAGTTGTTCTCAATACCTATGCTCCCCTTCTTCCTGAGTCAACAAAATCCCCAATTTTCATCGGAGTACATGGCATACCTCCTGAAATAAAGATTACAGTTTCCAGTTTCCCTTCCATATCCTAGGTATGCCCATGTAAGTTCTGGCCAGTGGAAAATGCTGTGTGTGACTTCTAGAAAATGTCTTAAAAGGGAGGGTAAACACCTTCCTCCACCCGTCCTCCACACTTTCTGGAATTTGAGACATGATGACTACATCTCAAGTAGCTCGGACCATGTGATGAGTTAAAGATGGCTGTGGATTCTTTGATCCTCCTCCTTTTGAGAGGAGGAGTCATTTTCCCCTGTACTTAAATCTGGGCTGACCTGTGACTTCTTTGACCAATAGAGTATGGTGGAAATAATGCCACACCCATTCCAGGCCTAACCTCTAGAAGGACTGGCAGTTTCTGCTATGGCCTCTGGGAGCCATGAGCTGCCATGAAAAAGGTCAAACTACCCTGCTGGAGACACCCACCTGGAGAAGCCCTGGGATTCCATGGAGAGGCAGAGGGACCCAGCTGAGCTCAGTGTTCCAGCCATCCCCACGAAAGCACCAGGCATCTAAGTGAAACCATCTTGATCCTCCAGTGTAGCCCAATCAGCACCTGAATATCACTGAATGACTCTAGTCAGCGCTCCATGGATCACTGAAGGATCACCCAGCTGAGCCCTGCCCAAATTTCTGACTCACAAAACTGTAGATAATACAATGGTTGTTGTTTGGGGGCAGTTTGTTGTGCTGTAGCAATAAATAGCCAGAACAGACCAAGAGGTAGAAGTTGTTTGCTGAAAATGTTGCAAAAATTATACCAGCCCTTACCTAGCTACCTCCAGATTTCTTGCTACATTAAAAAAAAAAAAAAATCCCTATTTAAGCCTTGTTGACACCTTGAGCTATTGCTCAGTCCTCAGTTTTCCATTTGTTAAATGGAGCGTTAGCTCCTGTCTTATTAATTCCCAAAGGTGCCTGAGAGGGTAGAGTAAGAATGAAGAAGAGAAGGCCTTTTTCATGTAATATAAACAGTGCTCATGTCCCCAAAGATCAGTGAGTGACATAATCAAACAGTTATAATATATTTAATGTGGTCGTAATGGGTGTGAACTTGTCATGAACCAATTGCAATGGATTTTGGAATCAGACACATTAGGGCTTGAGGCTCTCAGCTCTGCTAGACAAATTTCTAACTTGACAAATAGGGCCAGTCATTAAATCTCTAAGCCTTAGTTTCCTCACCAATAAAATACAGATGATGTGATTTCCCTCCATTGAGTCTGTGTGAGGATTAAATTAAATGAGATTAATCCATCTATTTGATAAATATTGAATATCTCCTAGGGTCTAGGCCAAACACACTCCTGATACTGGTGGAGGCTGGTGGCCACTCACCCTTAAATCTAAATATTTAAAAGTTATAAATCAAACCAATACCTTCTCTTAAACGTTCTATCCTTCTCCTCGATAAGTATAACTTCTCAGCAGCCTGAAAGGCCAGGATCGATTTGGAAACAGACTTCTTAGATACTTGCACTGACATGTGGTGGTGCTAGGGAGAGCCAGCCCCATCCCCTGGTTGCTTATTTCCCAGCCTATAACCTGCCACCTTCCCTTCTCATCCCCAGCTCCATCCTGTACCGTGTACACCTCACCTGCATGTGTGTAGACATACCAGGCTGCAGGTCCAAGCTCCATCCACACCCCATGCTCAGCAGTGCCCCTTAGCTACACCCTGGGTTTAGTGTTCTGCCTCCAGACAATAGACCAGGAAGAGGCCTGGCAGCAGGCTTGGGACTTTTAGGTAGGGAGCTCAGGAATCCTAGGAATCTGTAGTACTCTAGACAAGGAGCAAAGACTTGGATGGGTATATCCCCCTGGCACTGCAGACTCTCTAGCCTGTGGGGACGTACGCAGCTGGAGGCTGGCCGGGGCACAGCTCGGCTTGCCTGGGTCCAAGGATGGGCTGGTCAGCCTGTGCTAGGTGCTGCAGATACATGAGTAGATGAAGCAGATACCACCCCTGCTTCTCCTACTCAAAGGTGAAGACACATCCCTGAAGTCGGGGCCTCAGTCTCAGCCCTATCTGTAAGATGAGGGCTTACCTGATCTGACATCAGGTAATGTTGGAGACTTGGTGAATGTCCTCAGGAATCTCCTAGAAGCCAGGAGGCCAGATGAGGCGGGGCATGCTTAAGGCCTGAGTAATCAACTTCCTCCTTGAACTCAAGGCTGGTAGGGCAGGAACGGTATCTACCCTCTAGTCGAACTCCATCCACCCAACTCCTTCAGTGGCCATACCAACAAAACTTCCCATCACACTTAGAATGAAAGTCCAGCTCCTTGCCGAGACCTGCAAAGCCTGCTACCCTCAGCTCCTGACCATCTCCTCTCCTTCTTATTGCTGCTCACTGAGTTCCATCCTTATGTTCATGAAACCCCACATGTACTCTTCCACCTCAAGGCCTTTGCCCTTGTTGTTTTCTCTGCTGGACATGCCCAGCTCTTTGCAAGGCTAGTTCCTCTTACTGTGCAGGCCTCAGCTTAGACACTCCCTTGCATAGAGATGGCCATTGACATCCTTTTAGGAGCAGCTCCTATCTAGCCCCAACTCTCTCTCTCTTTTTTTTTTTTTTTTTTTGAGGCAGAGTCTCGCTCTGTCGCCTGGGCTGGAGTACTGTGGCCCGATCTCAGCTCACTGCAAGCTCCGCCTCCCGGGTTCATGCCATTCTCCTGCCTCAGCCTCCCCCGAGTAGCTGGGACCACAGGCGCCCGCCACCTCGCCCGGCTAGTTTTTTTGTATTTTTTTAGTAGAGACGGGGTTTCACCGTGTCGGCCAGGATGGTCTCGATCTCCTGACCTCGTGATCCGCCCGTCTCGGCCTCCCAAAGTGCTGGGATTACAGGCTTGAGCCACCGCGCCCGGCCCCCAACTCTCTCTTAAGTGTGTCACCACTTTACTTCCTTCCTAATACAGCTAAAAGTGGTGTAATGGAGTGTGCAAAAGCTTCCACTTGGGGCTGGACTGGCTGGGTCGAACCCCTGCTGGGCCCAATATTCTCAAGTGCCCAGCCTTCCATACTGCACACTTGAGGCTATTGTTCAACCTAGTTCCCCACATACTGTTCAACCTGTTTCTCCACATATTGTTCAACTTCCTATTTCCCCTGAATAGATTATTCAACCTGCATTTTCCTATTTGTGCAAGGGAGTGAGGATTACATGACCTAATGTGCATATAGCATAGAGCAGAGGCTGGCACAAGCGTTGCAGTGGTGTTTGCTATGATATCAACACTTGTTGCTATTTGAAATTATTGTGTCTGTATGTTTCTTGTTTATTTCCCTCTTCTCTCTGACAGGCAAACTCCCCACAACAGCCTCCTCAACGCTGCCTCCCACAGTGCTTGGACAAAATAATTACAGCAAGGAGCGCGCACTCCTTATACAGGACATCCCAATGCAGGTGGAGAAACTGAGGGAGAGTTGGAGGTTCCTTGCCCTCGGTGATGCGGTGTGAAGCCCTCCAGGCACCAGCCCCGCCGCGTGAGCCGCCGCCTGCACCGCTTCTCGCGGACACCAACCGAGCCGCACTTCTCGCGCCGCTACTGCGGGTTTCCGCGGCGCCGGTGTTTTTGTTCCCGGCACGGCGCGTTTTAGTCGTTCAGGCCGAATCAAGCGAAGGCGGAAAAGCGGCGCGCGGTCCGCGTCAGCTGCAGTTTCGTCCTCCTGGTTCCCGGTGCGCTAACAAAGGCATTTGCATGAAAACAGAAACCCGGTTTGCAGAAAGGACCCGTTGGCGGCGTGCATCGTGCGCTCCAGTGCCCTACCGCTGCGCCCCCTTCCCCAGGTGGGGAAGAAGCGAAGTGTGGGGACTGGCCCAAGACACGGCTCGGCCGGCGGGGACCGGGACGCTGCGGCCCGAGCGACCCCCTTCTCTGCCCCCTTCCCAGGCCGGCGGAAACGGCCGTCTCGGGCGTGGGCGCGCTTCTGCAGACTCATCGGGACGTTTTACCCAGGCGTGCGGCCAGGGCCCCCGGGGTCTTGGGGAGCCGGCGCCTGCGTGCGGACCGCAGCGGAGCGGAAGGAGCGGCGGCAGTGGCTCCTTCAGCACTGGGGCGCAGCCTCCGGGCTCTCCCTGCGCCACTCTGGGCCTCGGTCTCTTCGCATGTTCGACAGGGACGCAAGAATGTCACAACGCCTATCTGCAGGGGGAGGCGGGCTTCCCAGAAGCGTGCCGGCGCGTGGCTCGCAGAGGGGCTCAGTGAATATCCGCTGCGTTGGCCCTTTCCAAAGCTTTTCCTTAGCCGCTTCTCCTTTGGCCCTTTCCAGAGCTTTTCCTTAGCCGCTTCTCCTTTGAAACCCTCGTTTTCCCCAGCAGCCCTTGGAGGCAGGATAAGCTAAGTGGTAAAAGCAGAGGATTAGGAACCGGGGAACCCTGGATTCAAATCCTGCCCGCCGCTGACTAGCTGTGTAACCACGGGCAAGTTACTCCGCCTCTGGAGGCCTCAGCTTCCTCATCTGTAAAATGGGGCATAACACAGTCCAGAAAGTGCTTATTTCCGCAGTGTCACAAAGCAAGTGTTTAATTCATTCTTAAAATTAATCACTTCCAGCTGTGGGACAGGCGCAGGGTAGAAAGGGGTTTTCTTAAGGTCACAGGCGGCGTCAAAGGCAAACCCTCCGGGTCTTCACAAGTAAGTTTTGTGAAGCAGCAAGTCTTCAGCAGCCTGAAGGGCAAGCTCCCCAGATGGTTTTATCCAGCCGGGTAGATGTGAGCGGTAAGGAGCGCCGGCGCATCTCCGCCTCTCTCCGTGAAGACGCATAAGCAATGGCTGGCGAATCTACTGCCTGGAATGGGGTTCTTGGGTAGAGACCGTTTTTTGTTGGAAAAAGAAGAAGAAAGAAAGAAAACAAACAACCATGCAAACAAAAACGGAAAGCCAGAGCCTTTTATGTAGGAGCCAGCCTGCTATTCAGGGCCGACCACCGTCTCTCCGCAATTCCTCCCCGGGAAGGAAGCCTCGCGCTGCCCTCCAGTGGCAGGCGAGGTAGTGTCGCCCGGGCGAAGCTCACAAACAAGGGTTTACCAGAGAAACCAGCTTCAGTCTGCGCGGGTGGGGGCTGTCGGGGAGAGAGCAGAGAAAATCGGAATGGTTCCCTGACTGCTGTTTTTTCGTCCCGGTGGATCTTGGGAGTCTTGGAAAGAGAATAATAAGGCTCTCTGAATTTGAAAGGCATAGGAGTTTTTACATTCTGGTTTTATTTATTTTTGAATAGACAACACATTTACAGGATTCAAAAGATAAAAAAGAAGATAGCGTGAAAAGGAAGTCTCGCTTCCACTCTTGTTCTCCAGGCACCCAGTTCCCCTTCCTAGAGACAGCCATTGTTACAGGTTTCTGTGTAGCCTCCCGGAGATAGTCTATGCAAATACAATTATTTTACAGGATCAATAGTAGCTTGCCCTATATACTCTTCTGCCTCTTGCTGCTTCGCTTAAAAATGCATCATGGAGTTTGTTCCATGTTGATTCACATGGGGCTGCCTCATTCTTTTGAATAGCTGCATAATATTCCATTGTTTGGCTCTCCTGTAATTCTTTGATCAGTGTTCTATTGCTGAGCCTTGAGGCTGCTCCTAATCTTCTCTAATCGCAGTGTGTTACGCCAAATAACCACCTACATGCATTGTTATGCCTAGGTGCCAGTGAGGCACAGAGCTATTGCGGTATAACAAACCACTCCAAAATTCAGTGGCTTTAAACAGAAAGCTTTTCCTATTGCTCATGTGGGTCAGCTGGGTAGCACTGCTGATCTGGGCCAAGCTCAGCTAACTTTGCATTTGCTGCTTGTATCTTGGATCAGAGAGGGTGAGTCTGCTGGGGCTGGTGTATTTGGAATGGCCTAAATCACATGTCTGGTAGTCGACTGGCTATCAGCTAGGGTTAGAGAGGTGTTCAGGCTATGTGTCCCTCAACGTCTGGCAACATGCAGTGCCTCCTGAGACTATAACTGGTGTGAATTTACATCCATTACATTCTATTGGTCCAAGCATGTCACAAGCCATCCCGGATTCGAGAGGTGGGGAAATAGAAATCACTTCTCCCAGGGAAGAGCGGCAAAGTCACATTGCAGAGTATGATGCAAGGGCCCTGAAGCATTGCAGTCATTTAAAAATATATTTATAATATTATAGTTAGCATTATGGTGAAAAAACCTGATAAACATTACCTTTGCCATTACCTGACAGACATTACCTCAAGCCTCGAGGCTCAGCAACAGAAGACTGATCAAATAATTAACAATAATAATAATTAACAACAATAATTTCAACAGAAGACTGATCAAATAATTAACCAGGCGATCAAGGTTAACATTAAGTGATACTGATATTGATAGTATATTCTCTTGATATAACTTGTTGAGAATGACACTATTCCTCTGTGGTTTTCCTCCGCCAAACCAGTCTGATAATAACCCCAGTCTAATAATGAGAATAGCCTGATGTAATAGCTGCTATGCACAGCCTCCACTTAAGGGATGGGGAGTTACGCTTCACTTCCTTGAGGGGGCAGTATGTAATAAGTTATTTGGAATTCTTCTGCTATTTGTTTATTCAGTCATTTATTATATCCATGTGCACTCATGGATATTTATTTTGTACTTTTCATTGTAATCCAATACTATGTTATTTATATTGTTGCTTTAAATTGTTCCAGTTTTGGCGCCTGGGAGCTCTCTCTATTGGCTCCTGTGTCCCTTTGCCATAATTTTTTGTTATGTTTTTGAGCCCTTCCTTACTTTCTGGCACTAAAGCTGCTCCAGACTCATCTTGCATATTTTCTTCCCAGCCTTAGAATCAGCCATTTCTCCAGGGAGCCTGGTTCCTTTCACTGGAGAGTGTTATTAGAAACAGGTCTGAATGGTGGGTTTGCATGTTGCTACTGGGGACCCACTACCAGGGAGCAGGGCTAGGAAATACGTGTATGTATCCTAGCCTGTGTACACATATAACTGTAGTGATTCTGTATCTATCATCGGTATCTATATTAAGTTAAACATGAGCTCATGCTGCTGTCTCTGATTCTAATACATTCATACTGTTCATTCTATCCTTCTCCCTTTGCTTATCTATAACCTTCCACTTCAGCAGTGGAAAACCTGGTTCCTACCATCTGCCGTCCATTTACTTAATTGTTCAATGTTAGTACACTTGTACTGGGGTTTCAGAATTGTCAAGCCCTACCCCTGTGAGAAACAGCTTTACCAACTGGAGGGCAGTGCTTATGGACAGCTCTTTTGGTCTTTAGCCTTCTTGTTTCCAGTCATTTCCAAAGTTGTTTAGGTCAGCACCTCTAGTCTCCATGCCCTTCAATGAGATCTCTCATCCATTTGTAATACAATTAGATTATTTTGTCATCATCTGCATTTTATCCTGTGATTCCCCATCCTCCTAGTAGATTTTTTTAAATGGCATACATTAAGGTTTACTTTTTCTTTTTTTTTTTTTTTTGAGATGGAGTTTCCCTCTTGTTGCAAGATCATGCAATGGTGCAATCTTGGCTCACTGCAACCTCCGCCTCCCGGGTTCAAGCGATTTTCCTCCCCAGTCTCCCGAGTAGCTGGGATTACAGGTATGCGCCACCATGCCCAGCTAATTTTGTATTTTTAGTAGAGACGGGGTTTCTCCATGTTGGTCAGGCTGCTCTTGAACTCCTGACCTCAGGTGATCCGCTTGCCTTGGCCTCCCAAAGTGCTGGGATTACAGGCGTGAGCCACTGCGCCTGGGCAAGGTTTACTTTTTGTGCTGTATAATTCTATGGTTTTGACAAATGCATAGTGACAAATGGATAGTGTAGGACCTCTTTATATGTTCTGGATAACAAGCCCTTAGCAGATATATCAGTCACTACAGTACCACACAGAATCGTTTCATGGCTCTAAAATATCCACTGTGCTTTACTTAGCCACCTGTCTCCTTCTTCTCAGTCCTCTGGCAACCACTGACCTATTTCCCATCTCTATCATTTGCTTTTTTAAATAAATCATATAAACGGAATTATCATATATGTATATATACGTATAGGCATATACATATATAAACATTTGGTAACTGGTTTATTTCATTTAGCAATATGCACTTGAGATTCATCCATATTGCTGTGTGAATTAACAGTTTGTTCCTTTTATCTCCGAATAATGTTCCATAGTATGACTGTTCCACTGTTTGTTTATCCATTCACCTATTATAGGACATCTTAGTTGCATCTGACTTTACTGTGAATAAAGCTGCTATAAACATTGGGTGCAGGTTTTTGTGTAGACATAAGATTTCTTATCAGTTGAGTAAATACCTAGGGGCATAATTTCTAGATTGTATGGTAAATCTATGTTTAACTTTATAAGAAACTGCCAAACTTCCAAACTGTACTTCCAAAGTACCATTTTTCATTCCCACTAGCAATGAGTGACAGTTCCTGTTGCTCTGCATCTTCATCAGCACTGGTATTGCCAGTTGGTTGCAATTTAGCTATTTTAATAGGTGTGTAGTAGTTGTTTTAATTTGCATTTCTATAATGACAAATGATCAGTTTTTCATATGCTTATTTGCCATTTGTATACCTTCTTTGGTGAGATGTCTGTTCATATGTTTTGCCCATTTTTAAATTCAGATGTTTGTTTTCTTACTGTTGAGTTTTAGACATTGTTTGCATATTCTGGATATGATCTTTGGGATGGTTAATTTTATATGTCAACTTCTCTGGGTTGTCACAAGGGATGCCCAGATGGCTGGTAAAACTATTTCTTGGTGTGTCTGTGGGATCGTTTCCAGATGAGATTAGCATCTGAATCAGTATGCTAGGTAAAGAGCATTGCCCTCAATGATGTAGATGGACATTATCTAATCCATGAAGTTCTGAATAGATCAGAAAGGCAGAGAGGGTACACATTCTCTCTCTTTCCTTGAGGTGAGCATCCATCTTTTCTTCTTCGACATCAGAGTTCTCCTGGTTCTTAGCTCTTCAAACTCTGGGTCCTATAATAGCTGGTACCCTCCTCTCAGACCCCTGGCCTTTGGACTTAAAAATTCTGATTCTCTGAGAAGCCCTAATACAGTCTTTCATTAGCTACATGATTTGCAAATATTTACTCCCATCCTGTGTCTTATCTTTTCATCCTCTTTTGTGTTTTCTCTTTAGCAACAGGGTCTCGTTCTGTCACCCAGTCTGGAATGCTGTGGCATAATCATAGCTCATGTAGCCTCAAACTCTTGGGCTCAAATAATCCTCCTACCACAGTCTCCTGAACAGGTATTCTACAATGCCCAGCTAATTTTTTTTTTAAGAGGTGGGGTCTTGCTATGTTGTGCAGGCTGGTCTTGGACACCTGAATGCAAGCAATCCTTCCACCTCAGCCTCCAAAAGCATTGGGATTATAGGCGTGAGGCACCACAGTCAACGCCTGACTGCTCTTTTCATCCTCTTAACAGTGCCTTTTTTTTTTTTCTTAATACGGAGCCTCACTCTGTCACCCAGGCTGGAGTGCAATGGTGGGATCTCGTCTCGCTGCAGCCTCCACCTCCCGGGTGCAAGTGATTCTCCTGCGTTAGCCTCCTGAGTAGCTGGGTCTACAGGCACGTGCTACCACGCCCAGCTAATTTTTGTATTTTTTTAGTAGAGTTGAGGTTTTACCATGTTAGCCAGGCTGGTCCCGAACTGCTGACTTCATGTGATCATGCGCATGCCTCAGCCTCCCAAAGTGCTGGGATTGTAGGTCTGAACTACCACACCTGCCAGTTTCTTGTATAGAGCAAAAGTTTAGTAAAGTACAACTATCAATTTTTTAAAATTATGTTTTTGGTATTGTATCTAAAAACTTGTCACTAGACCCAAAGTCAAGTAGATTTCTCCTATGCTTTCTTCTAGCAGTTTTATTGTTTTGTGTTTTACATTAAGTCTATGATCTATTTTGACTTCATATTAATTTTCATGTAAGGTATAAGGCCTATGTTAAGGATTTTTTTTTTTTTTTTTTTTTTTTTTTTTTTTGTCTATAAACATCTCATTGTTCCAGCATCTTTGTCAAAAATGAGTTGACTGTATTTGTATGGATGTCTTTCTGGGCCTTCCATTCTGTTCTATTGATCTATGTGTCTGTTTTTTTGACCACATCGTCTTTGATTGCTGTAGTTTTATAGTAAGTCTTAAAATTGGCAGTGTGAGTCCTCCAACTTGGTTGTTTTTCAGAATAGTGTTGGCTGTACTTTGCCATCCCATGTTAAAAAAAAAAAAAAAAAAAAAAAAAAAAAATTGTTTTTTTGAGATAGAATCTCGCTCAGTTGCGCAGGCTGGAGTGCAGTGGCACGATCTCTGCTCGCTTCAACCTCCACCTCCAGGCTTCAAATGATTCTCGTGAGTCAGCTTCCCATGTAGCTGGGATTACAAGCGTGTACCACCATGCCTGGCTAATTTTTGGACATTTTTCATAGAGATGGGGTTTTGCCATGTTGGCCAGGCTATTTAGTTGTTTGAGTTTCTTACACATTTTGAATATTAACCCCTTATGAGATGTATAGTTTATAAATGCAGGATTTTCTTCCACTCCATAGTTGTCTCTTCATTCTCTCCATGATTTAGATCTTTTTGATTTCTTTTGTTTTTGTTTTTTCGTTCTCTACTTACAGGTGCTCTATATATTTTGTTTGATTTATACCTCAGTACTTCATCTTGGGGGATGTTATTTCAAAAGGTATTTAGTTTATTAAATTTACAATTCCATTTGTTTATTACTGGCATATAAGAAGGTAATTGACTTTTATATATTAATTTTGTGTCCTATGACCTTGCTAAATTATCATATTTGTTCCAGAAGTTTTTCTTTTGTTAGTTTGGTAGATCTTTGGGATTTTCTGTGTAGACAGCCACCTCATACACGAATAAAGACAGTTTTGCTCCTTCCTTTTCAAACTGTATACTATTTATTTCATTTCCTAGCAGTATCTAGGACTTCCAGTATGATGGTAAAGAGAAATGGTGTGGGAGAGCATTCTTACCTTTTTCTCAATTTTATTAGGAAAACATTCATTCTTTTACATTAAATATGATGCTACATATTGGTTTCTTGTATATATCCTTATTAGGTTAAGAAATTTCCCTTGTATTCTTAATATTTTTAGAGTTTTAAAATCTTGAATGAGCAATGCACTTTGTTGAATGCTTTTTCTGTATATATTGATGCGATCATATGCTTTTGTTATTTAGTCTATTAATATGATGTATTACATTGATTTATAAATATTGAACCGGCCTTCTCTTCCTGAAATGGACCTCATTAATTGTGATATATTATTATCCTTTTTAAATATTGCTGGATTCAATTTGCTGATATTTTATTAAGTATTTTTACAGTTATGTTTATGAGAGATATTTGTAGCTCTTTTTTTCTTTAACGTCTTTATCTGATTTTGGCATTAGAGTAATTCTAACCTCATAAAATGAGTTGGAAAGTGTTCCTTTCTCTTTTATTTTCTGGAAGATATTATATAAAATTGGTATTACTTCTTCCTTAAATGTTTGGCAGATTTCATCAATGAAACCATGTTGTTCTGGTATTTCCTTTTATAGATGAATTTTAACTACTAAATGAATTGGTTTACTAGGCATAGAACAATCCAAGTTATCTCTGGTTCTCCTTAAGTAAGTTTTGGTAGTTTGTGTCTTTCAAGGAATTGGCTAATTTGATCTAAAGTATCAAATTTATGGGAATAGGGTTGTCCATAGTATCCCCTGATCATCTTTTCAGTTTCTGTGGGATCAATAGTAATGACCCCTCTTTTTTTCTCAGTGTTAGTAATTTGTGTCTTCTCACTTGCTTTTCCTTGGTTAGCCTGGTTAGGGACTTATCAATTTTATTACTATTTATAAAGAACTAGCTTTTGGCTTTTATTGATTTTCTTTATTGTTTTTCTGTTTTTCATTTCACTGATTTCTGCTGTAATTTTTATTATTTTCTTTCTCCTATTGTCTCAAATTTAGCTTTCTGTTCTTTAGTTTACTAAGGTAGAAGTTTAGGCTACTGATTTTGGAATTTCTTCTTTTCTAACACACATTGAATGCTACAAATTTCCTTTTATGCACTACATTAGCCAAATAACAGAAAGCTTTATACTTTTTATTTTCATTTAGTTCAAAGTATTTTCTGATTTCTCTTGAGACTTCTTTTTTGACCCATGGTTTATTGAAAAGTGCACTGTTTAATTTCCTACTATAGTCAGCTATCTTTCTGTTTTTGGTTTCTAGTTTAATTCCTTTGTGATCTGAGAACATAAGTTGTATGATTTCTATTCTTTTTAATTTGTGAAGGTGCGTGTGATGGTCCTGAATGTGGTCTGTCTTGGTGAACATTCCATGAGTGTTTGAGAAGAATGTGCATTCCGCTGTTATTGGATGAAATACTCTATAAATGTTAATTAGATCAAATTAATTAATAGTGCTGTACAGGTCATCTGTATCCTTACTGATTTTCTGCCTGTTTGATCTATTAATTACTGAAGGAGGGGTATTGAAGTCTCCAACCGTAATTGTGGATTTGCCTATTTCTCTTTTCAGTTCTGTCTGTTTCGTGTCATGAATTTTGACACTTGTTAGAAGCTTAAGATGATTATGACTTCTTGGAGAATTGACTCCTTTATAATTATAGAATGACCTCATTAGTTCTGATACTCTTTCTTTTTCTAAAGTCTGCTTTGTCTAAAATGAATATATTAATAGCTACTCCAGTATCCTTTTGATTAGTGTGAGTATAGTGTATCTTCCTCTATTCCCTTACTTAAAAAATTGAGACATAGTTCACATACCATAAAATTCACCCTTTCCAAGTATACAGTTCTGTGCTGATTAGTATATTCACAAAGATGTGAAATTATTGCTGGGCATGGCAGCTCATGCTTGTAATCCCAGAACTTTGGGAGGCCAAGGCAGGTGGATCACTTGGGGCCTGACCAACATGGTGAAACCCCATCTCTACTAAAAATACAAAAATTAGCCAGGCTTAGTGGTGGGTGCCTTGTAGTCTCAGTTACTCAGGAGGCTGAGGCAAGAGAATCAATTGCTTGAACCCAGGAGTCAGAGGTTGCAGTGAGCTGAGATCATGCCACTGCACTCCAGCCTGGGCAACAGAGCAAGACTCCATCTCAAAAAAGAAAGAAAATAATGTGAAATTATCAACACGAATTCCAGAAACTTATAATTACCCCACAAAGAAATCCATACCCTTTAGCAGTTACTTCCCATTTCCCCTTCCCGGAGACCCTGGCAACCACCAATCTACTTTATGTCTCTATAAATTTTCCTGTTCTGGACATTTCATATAAATGCAATCATATGATGTGATTCTATAATGTGTCTGGCTTTTTTCACTTAGTGTAATGTTTTCAGAGTTCATCCATGTTCGTCCAAGCAATCCTCCTGCCCCAACCTCCTAAGTAGCTGGGACTGTAGTTGCATGCCACTGCGGCCATGTATCACTACTTCATTCCTTTTTATGACTGGATAATATTCCATTGTATGATGTCATATTTTATTGCATCATCCCGTTTTGTTTTTTATCAGTTGATGGACATTAGGGTTATTTTCATCTTTTGGCTCTGATGAACAAGTCTGCTATGAACATTGATGTATGAGTTTTTGTGTGGATATATGTTTCAAATCCCTTAGGTAAATACCTAAAAGTGGAATTGTTGAGTCATATGGTAGCTGTATATTTAACATATCAAAGAATCACCAAACTGTTTAACAAAGCAGATGCACAAAGTGGATTTCATATAAGTGGACTCATACACTTTTTGTCCTTTTGTATCAACCTTATTTCACTTAACATAATGATGTTTACAAGATTGATCCTTTTGCAGTATCTGCCAGAATTTTATTCTTTTCTATGGCTGAATAATATTTTATTATATGTATGTACCACATTTTGTTTAGTCATTTTTCTGTTGATGGACATTTGATTTGTGTTCCATCTTTTGGCTATTGTGAAGAATGTTGCAATGAACATTGGCAGGCAAGTATCATACTCCCTGTTTTCAATTCTTTGCACTATAAAGCTAGGAGTGGAATTGCTGGATCATGTGGCAATTCTATGTTTAGCTTTTTGAGAAACTAGAAAACTTTTCTACAGTGACCGCACCCTTTTACATTCTCACCATCAATGAACAAGGGTTCCAATCTCTCCACATCATTGCCAACACTTTTTTTTTTCTTTTTTTTCTTTTTTTAGTTGTTATTTGTAAATAGCCATCCTCTTAGGTATAAAGTGGTTCTGATTTTGTATTTCCTCAATGACTAATGACGTTGAGCATATTTTCTTGTGCTTATTGGACATTTGTGTATCTTCTCCGGGGAAATGCTTATTCAAGTCCTCTCCCCATTTTTTAATTGGGTTGTTTGTCTCTTTCATTGTTGAGTTGTAGGAGCTCTTAATATATTCTAATAATTATATTATTGATACATAATTTGCAGATATTTTCTCCCATTGCTTAGGTTGTCTTTTCACTCTCTTGATAATAACATTGGATGCACAAAAGTTTTTAATTTTAATTAATTTTTTCTTTTATTGCTCATGCTTTTGCAACCGCTGCCAAACCCAAGGTTGTGAAGGTTTACATCTATGCTTTTTTCTAACAATTTTATGGTTTTAGCTTTTACATTCAGGCTGTAATTTATTTTGAGCCAATTTTTACATATGGAGTGATGTAGGAACCCGACTTCATTTCTTTTGTTCATGGAAATCCTGTTGTTGCAGCACAACCTGTTGAAGAGACTATTCTTTCTGCACTGACTGGATTTAACACGCTGATCATAAAACAATTGGCCGAATATTTTATGGGTTTATTTCTGGACTTTCAATTATTTTGCACTGGTCTATATGTCTCTATATTGGTTTATATAACCTTATGTCATTATCATACTGTGTTAATTACTATAGCTTCATCGTAAGTTTTGAAATTGAGAGTGTGAGTCCTCCTACTTTGTACTTCTTTCTACATGTCTCCTTATAAGAGGGTGACAGAGGGAGATTTGATACACAGAAGAGGAGGAGGTGACATGACCAGAGAGGAGGAGATTGGAGTGATTTGGCTACAAACCAAGGAATGCCAGCAGCTACTAGAAGCTGGGAGAGGCAAGGAGGAGATTCTCCCTTATAGAGCCTCAAGAGAGCACAGCCCTGCTGACACCTTGGTATCAGCCCAGTGATTCTGATTTTGGATTTCTGGTCTCCAGAACATTAACAGAATAAAATTCTGTTATTTTTAGTCACCCAGCCTGTCCTAATTTGTTACAGCAGCCTTGGAGAACTAACACAGATTGAGTATGTCTTACCTAAAATATTTAGGACCAGAAGTGTTCTAGAGTTGTTTTTTTTTTGGCATGTCTGCATATACATAATGAGGTATCTTGGAGGTAGGACCCGAGTCTAAACACAAAATTCATATATGTTTCATACATACTTTACACACATAACCTGAACATAATTTTATACTATGTGATATAGTTTGGCTGTGTCCCCCCACCAAATCTCATCTTGAATTCCCATGTGTTGTGGGAGGGACCTAGTAGGAGGGTAATTGAATTATGGGGACACGTTTTTCCCATGCTGTTCTCATGATAATGAATAAATCTCATGAAATCTGATGGTTTTTAACAAGGGGAGCCTTCCACCATGATTGTGAGGCTTCCCCAGCCACATGGAACTGTCAGTACAATTAAACCTCTTTCTTTTGCAAATTGCCCAGTCTTGTGTATGTCTTTATCAGCAGCATGAAAACGGACTAATATTGTGTATCAAATTATAGTGTAAATTTTATACTATGTGTATAAAATACACACATATACTGTGTGTGTGTGTGTGTGTGTGTGTCAGCATATAAAGTATATAGAGAGATGGAGTGTTGCTATGTTGCCCAGGCTGGCCTTGAACTGCTGGGCTTGAGCAATCCTCCTGCCCCCAGCCTTCTAAGTAGCTGGAACTACAGGTGCATGCCAATGCAACCAGTTATACGGTATTTTTAAAATTTTGCGAATGAAACAAAGTTTTGACTGTGTTTTGCCTGCAGACCATCCCATGAGATCAGGTGTAGAATTTCCCACTTGTGTTGTCATGTTGACCTTCAAAAAGTTTCAGATTTTGGAGCATTTCAAATTTCAGATTTTCAGATTAGGGATGCTCAGCCTCTACAGCTTGCTTTGTAAATTTTTGCTGAAAGCTGGACATGTTGAATAAGAAAATAAACACTGAGGTAAATAGACCTTTAGTGTGAGGATTGATGTTAATCTGGCTAGGAGTTGGGCAGCATTTAATGCTTGTTGTAGCTATAAGCATCAGGGACTTCCAATTTCTTTAAGGTCCTTGTTTTCTCTTCTCTTGGCTCTGGAGCTTTCCTTTGTACAGCTCCCCAGAGAGTCTGTGTCTTGCAGCTGTAAGTCACTGTACTCTATTGGAGCCTTATTGGTATGTGCTAGAGTGTGGAGGACCGAGGACATTCCCTAATCCTCTAATTAAGTCTCAGTCTTTGGTGGGCCTCTTGCTTCAGGAGTGTGGACTTTAGAAGTGTTTTTCTTCTTCCTGCAGGGGTAGAGCTCCCTCCTCTGCCACCACTTTTTTCCTCCCTAGGTGGGGCAGGAAGTCTGGAGAGGCCTGGAGTCATGCAGAGCTCCTTTAGCTTAGCGAGGATAGAGTTTCAGAAGTGCCCTCTGCCGAAGTCCTTGCCTCTGGAGATGAGGGAAGAGATCCTGGGTGGGCTTCACACATAGCTGTCTTTTGCCTCTCCCTGCTGGGGCCCTGTGGGGAGCTTTCTTATTGGAACTTCGTGAGCTTTCTGGAGGAAAAACCTGCAAGAGTATGAGGTCTTCCCTCTCATGCTTGTGCCTCTCATGCTAGTATGCACAGAGCCTTGACAATCCATCAGAGTTACTATGTAAGCATTCCCACTGACCGACTTAGGCATTGCTCCAGGGAAGCAGAACTTGGGGGTCACATCTATCTGGACTCACCTGACTCCAGATTTTTAGGTGGTAGTTTGCTCTGTGACCTCAGTTTTCTAATGGGTTCAAGGAAAGTCACTGATTTTCAGCATATCCAGCCTTTTCTTGTTGTAAAGTCAGGAGTAATGACTTCCGAGTTCTTTGCATGTCAGAGTTGAAACCAAAAGTCTCCACTGTGGGGAGTTTTAATATCAATCTACTACAGCAAGTAAGAAATATTAAGAGTCACAAAATCATAGGACTATAATCTTGGAATCATAAAGACTTTGGCACGTAGAGTCATAGAGTTTTACAACTGGAGAATCATAAATTCTAAGAATAAAAATCCCCCAGATTGAAAATCTCCATGGACTCACCACTGTTTATAGGACGACATGACGTAAAACGATTTTTATGATCTGACCCATTCTGTCTCTCCAGCCTCATTTCTCACCACTTATCTCACCCCCACCCAAATCCTATTCTCCCTCCCACTCCCCAGCAAACAAATTCTGCCCAGAGTTCCAGCCTTGTCCTAACCTACTTCATATTCTCTGCTGCACCTTGAATATTGCCTGGAACCTAGCAAACCTTCAATGATCATTTGTTAACCTAATTAATAAATAAAGTGGTAAAACTCTCTGCACGGTGTGTAGCACATAGGAGTATTAATAGTGACCTACCTCTATCATCCACATGATTTTTGCCTCATACTCTTTAAGCATGTCACGTGTGTTAATTTTATTTTCATAACCATATGTGATAGGTGCTATTATGATTCCCAGTGTAAAGATGAGGAAAGTGAGGCACAGAGAGGTTAGCAATTTGCTCAAGGTTACTCAGCTGATAAGCGGCAAACTGTCATAAATAGGTTGTAATTAGCATGAGGCTTCTATTATTTTCCAGGCACTGTGCTAATGCTAGATGCATTAGGTGCGTAATCTCTCATTTCATAATAACTCCCATCTAATGCATGAAGAAATGGAGGTTTAGAGGGGTTAGGTGACTTATCCAGGGTCACACGGGTAGTAAAAGCTGGAACTAAAGTTCACACCAGGTCTGCCTGCTCTACATCCCACACGTTTTGCTGTTCTCTGAGCGGCTTCTGCTGGCTGTATGGAAGGCGACACCTTTGCCCCCTTGTCAAGCCATCCAAGTCCTCTTCCTTCAAGACATAGCTCAAGGATCCCTTGGCTATGAAGCCTTTCCTGGCCTCTTCCCCACCCCACCCCTAGCTGCTGCAGTCAGCCTTCCTTCTCTGAGCCTCCAT
Organism: Piliocolobus tephrosceles; assembly: GCF_002776525.5. NCBI lineage: Eukaryota > Metazoa > Chordata > Mammalia > Primates > Cercopithecidae > Piliocolobus > Piliocolobus tephrosceles. Next base: position 2,331,044 of record NC_045453.1, read on the forward strand.
ATCCCGTCCACCTGCCCTTCACACCCCAGTGGAGCCCTGCGGTTAGAAATTCAGGCTGTCTTGGTGGTCTTAGGTTCAAATTCTGGTTCTGCTGGGTGGACCTTGATTCACCCTTTGTGTGACCATTTGAGCTTTGATTTTTTTTTTTCTCATCTGTAAAATGGAGATAAGAAAATCAGTTCGCACAGGGGGCTGGGTGAAAGGTGCGTAAATCTTAGCCAAATGCTTACTGAAGCATATACTACACTGTATTGTAATGATCTGTGTAAATGTTCATCTCCATCTCTTAAGTGGAGGGCAGGAACTGATTCTAATGTATCTCTTTGCCCCTTGCACCCAGTATGGCTTAAAATAGGTATTAAATAAACATGGAGTAAATGAATAAAAAAAGAAATAAATGAATCTTAGAATCCTATTCTCATAATTTGATACATAAAACCTAAGGACCTCATGTCACATAACTGCAAAGTTTGAGGAATCTTAGAGGTCAACTTCCTAAGGTGTTCAATCCTTTTGACTATCACCCACAGTTAGTAATATACTTTATATTGCCACCCAGTATGTGTGCACATGCACACACACACACAGAGAAAAGTTTTGGTGAACAGTTTTTGCCCTTCCTATGTGGGATAAACTCACGTAATTTCTCTTCTTTTCTCTCTCCTCCCCTCACCTCCTATTCTATCTTCTAACTTTTCCCTTCTCCTCCTTTCAATCTTTTCTTTCCTCTCTCTTCTATCTTTTCCATTAAAAAAATTGCTGTTTTAGGTCCATTAAATTGATTTCATGCCCCATGAAAGCATTGTGACCTATGGTTTGAAAATCATTTATCTAGTCCAACTAGACTCCTTGTCCAGCATCTCTAACAGGAGTTCTATACTTACACTTCTCTGATGAAAGAAAGTTCCTCCCAAAGATAAACAGTTTCGTTGCTGGACAGCATTTATTGTTAGAAAATTCTTGCTTCTCTTAAGCAGAAATGAACCTCTTATAACTTCCTCATTGGTCCTAGTTGTTCCTATCTGGCTTGCTGCTCTCTCTGTAAGTTATCAAGCAAATCACCTCATTGAGTTTCCTTTTCTTCTCCTCTTCCTACAGATGTGTCCCACCTAAGTGCTGACAACCTACAAGTCCACCATTAAAGCCATTCTTTGGGGGTTAAGGCATTGATCTTCACCCATCATCTCCCATTATTATATCTGCTTGCTCTCATGGAGATAGGGGTCACTGGGGTCAGTCCACCTGTAGTGGCTGAAGTCTTCAGCTCCTGCAGCAGAGAAGTTTGTTGGGATTATGTGAAATATCAAAAGAGGGTTTCTTTAACCCTTAAATCTCTTTTGCTTGTTTTCTTTCCTTAATGGCTTGGATCTTCCCAGTGAGATGCTCGGTGGGGTTAGCAAATAGCATTTTGGAAATCACAACCAATATTGAAGGGTGAAATAGTATGTTAGCCTTTAACACCTTAGTCTAAATTTTCCCCTCTCAGTCTTTTTTCCATCACTTTAAGATCAGCCAGGGGAGGGGAATTATAGTGCTAGCCCTCTATAGGGTCTCCTCAGGCAAGAGGCAGTAACCAGCCTTCACTCCAAGGTAAGTGTCAGATTCTTAGGACTGAAAGATTCCCTTGACCCTACACATCCAAACTCTCTCTTCATTCATTCATTGAACAAGTATTTGTCGAGCATCTTCTTTGTGCTACATCTTGTGCTAGGTGTTGCAGATACCATGGAGATCGAGAGAGTCCCCATTCCTGGCCTCCATGGTGCATGCAGTCTAGCAGTAGTGACAATCACCAATGATAAGAAGGTGTGATATGTGCTCTGCTAAGGTCAGGAGTTGAGGGAGCTTGGAGCAGGGTCTCAGCTCACTGTGTGCTGGAGTCAGGGAAGGCTTCCCGGGGTGGACATTTGAACTGAGACCTGAAGGACAAGGAGCCTGTGGCTGAGTAGTTAATCTCTCCCTGGCTTCCCTCCTTCTCCCCACCTCCCAATGCAGGCAGCATCAATGCCCCCATCAAGTCATCATCCTGAACTCATCTGGGTCACTAGTTTAAATCAGTAGTTCTCAAGTTTTAACTCAGTCAGAATGCTGTTTTGTTTAGTTTGTTCAACTGCAGATTTTAGGACCTCTGCAGGATTCTACATCTGGGGTGGGGCTGTGATCTGCATGTCAGTCCATGGCTCGTATCTTCGGAAATCCTGGTCTATATCAGAATTCCACGGTTTTGGCATTTACCCTTGACTATTTGTTCAGTTTCTGAAGGAAAGAGGAAAAGGAAATTCAGGAATGCCAAGGTTATCTTTCTGGGATTGGTGAGTCTGGGGAGGCATTGGGAGGGTGGTGTTGGTGATAGCAGGGACTGGGAGTTCTCAGAGGGGTCCAGCAAGGGCCCTTGGTCCTGGCACCCAACAACCTGGGGGACCTCCCACCAGCCATGTTGTGCTCCTGCCTCACCTCACAGCAGTGGACCAAAGGCACATGGTAGCACTGGCCACATAATTAGCAGAGCATGTCCCAGAATAATTAAATGTTTCAAAACAGTAACAGCAGAGCAGTAAATCAAGTGCAGGTCCCTCTGAGAGTGGGGCCCTGTGCAATGCAGGAGTCAGAGAGCCAGCAGGCTCAGCAGTGGGGTGAGTGGAGCCCAGGCCCAGACTGAAACTCCTGGGTACAGGAAATGAAACCAGGCCTGTGAATATTCAAAGAAGAAGGATACTTAGAGATCACCTAGGTCAGTTCCCTCCATGTCCAGCTGTAGAAGCCAAAGCCCAGAGAGATGGCCCAAGTTCACCCTGCAAATTGGTGGCAGAGCCAGATCAGAATCCCAGCCCCGGGACCTTCCTTCCCCCTTTCCCTCTCCCCCGATCTCTTCTTTCCCGAGGTGGTTTCATCCTATGCAATGTCCATGTGGAAACCATCCACAAGTTGACAACTTGCAAATATCTATCCCCCATCTCCATCACTCATCTCTCCCCCAGCTCCAGAGTCCTGTGTCCAGCCATCCCCAACTGCAGTGACCTCTTGCTTCTTCTTCTCCCCTGCTTCCTTTCTTACCTACCTCCAGTCTGTCCCTCCTCCAACACACATACACACACAGCCACCAGAGTGTGAGTTTCCAATCTGCAACCTGGATCCTGCTCCGGTACTGCTCTCTGCCCAAGGCACTGCACACAGATTATACTCCTACCTCATCAGCACACAGCCTCCAAGATCAAGTCCTGCAGTTTCTCCCATGACCATCTGTCCCCTCACTCTGCTACCACCACAGTGACCTTGCTGTGGCTCACGTATGCTCAGCTCATGCCTGCCCTGCAAGTGCATTCCTCTCTTTGGAACATTCTTTTCCTAGAACTCCCTGTGACTTCCACTTCCTTCATTCAGGTCTCAGCTCATAGGCCCCTCCCCAGAAAAGGCTTTCTGTGCACACAGTCTAAAATATACCCCGCCACTCTCTATCCCCTGCCTTCTTCATTTTTCTTCTTACCTGTTAACCTCCCTGGAATTATACTGCCTAGTTATTCCTTTATTTTACTATTTTGCTCACTGCTCACTTGCTCAGTGTCCTGAATGATGCTTGCTACATAATTGGCACTCTATAAAGAACTGATGGAGGAATAAGTAAATCAATAATGAAACAAACTGATTTAGCACATGCATGTTCAGGGGCTCTTCAGTGTCAGGGGCTGTGCAAGGCACTGAGGTCTCAGACATGGAGCAAGTGGACAAGGAAGGGTTCCTGTCCCCAAGGAGGCTGATCATTGTGTTGGGGAGACATGGACCTGTGTTCACAGGAGGCTCAGAGTGACACGTGCAGCTTGTCGAGGATGAGTCTAAGAAGATGGGGTGAGGGTAAAAGATCCATGGGTCCTTGGAGCAAGGAGTTGGATTTTAGGGGTATCAACGTCCTTTTTTTTGAAGACAGAGTCTTGTTCCATCCCCAGGCTGGAGTGCACTGGCAAGATCTTGGCGCACTGCAACTTTTGCCTCCCGGGTTCAAGTGATTCTCTTGCCTCAGCCTCCCGAGTAGCTGGGATTACAGGCGCGTGCCACCATGCCTGGCTAATTTTTGTATTTTTAGTAGAGATGGAGTTTCACCGTGTTGGTCAGGCTGGTCTCGAACTCCTGACCTCGTCATTTGCCTGCCTCAGCCTCCCAAAGTGCTGGGATTACAGGTGTGAGCCACCGCGCCTGGCCCAGTGTCCCTTTTCTGAAGAGCTAGCAGCTCTGTGTCCTTTCTGGTCCCTCAGCCTGTTAGGCCAGCACAGGGGCCCATAATCATGATGAGGGCTCTTGGGTCCCCAGCTCCTATAAAAGGTCATGCTTATAGAGTAGGTGACAGCCAATTCTTGCCGGTGCTAGAATAAGGAAGGAGACTGACGTGACTCTACTCAGAGGAAGCTGAGCCTTACCCAGTGGATGCATGGCCCGGCCTGAGCGAGCCCTGTGGGTAACTTGGCATTCCTCAGGCCATCCCTTGGAAAACCCCATCTTCCCCACTTCCCCTTCAGCCTTCCAGCCTCACAAGGCAGGCCGTCCATGGCTGCCCACCCACTGCAGCTTAGCCTGGGTGTCGCCAGTCTTCTCCTTCTGTGTAAATGGTATGATTAAGCTGGAGGGCAGAGATAGAAACCCTGAAAGAAGCCCACTTCCTCCAGGAAGCCCTCTCTGCTTTCTCAGTGGGAGTGCTTCCTTCTTTCCCTTGCCCTGTAGCACATACCTTCCTCCTAGTTTGTTTATCCATGGGTGCATACGTCCATCCATCCATCCATCCATCCATCCACCCACCCACCCATCTATCCATCCAACAAACATTCATCCAGCACTTATTTACACTAGTGACCAAGAACATGGTCCCTGTGCTCCAGAGCCTACAGTCTAATAAGGGAAATAATTATTATGCAACTAGTTTCAAGTTAACAATTTAATTATAACTGTGATAAATGCTCTGCAAGAGATGTATTTGAACCCACGGGGAGACATTAGGTAGAAAAGACTTCCCTGATGAAGGAATGTTTCACCCAAGACCTCACTGTCCGCTATGGTAGCCAGTAGCCACATGTGACTGTTGAGCCCCTGAAATGTGGCTAGTGTCACCAAGGAACTGAGGGTAGATGAATAATTTTATCAAAATAAAATAACTATTCTGTGTCAGGCCCTGTTAAGGCCAGTCCAAACTAGTCTGGTTGAAAATGCCAACAATTACGTCTAGTTCAGCATCCACCTCCTTCCCTCACCCCAGCCCAATGCTGCCCCCAAGTCCCTGCTGAAGGATCTGGAAGGGATGGAGGTGAAGCATCCTTTTGTTCCTCTTCCTTTCCCTGAATTGAGTCTGTCTATCATCTGGTGTGTTAGGGCCTGGGAGGGAAGATGGAAAAAGAGGGACCTTTTACTCAACAATGCTCTGTTGATTATGCTCTGTTCAACAATGCTCTGTTCACTATGGCTGGACTCTGGAAGCCAGCTGCCTCCTAGGGCACAGGTGTGGATTCCTAGGAGGATCCTGCATGTGTGCATGCATGCATGCATGTGCGTGTGGGTGTGCCCATGTGTGTATGCTGTGGGGGTACACAGTCTGCTACACAGTCTCTCTTATGCATGATCTGATCCAGGTGCACAGCTCCCTGCCGGAGTCCATGCTGCAGTCTCTTACTCCTAGGCCCTCTTGCCAGTGGTCATCTCTCTTGAGTGGGATGCTGTAAGCTCAGCTCCCTCCTTTCAATGGGGATCTCTCCATGGACCTCACCCCCTTGCCACTCTGCAAGGAGGAAGCTTGAGCTGCTGCCCTGCCACCCTATCCCTCTACCCTGCCATCTCTTTTCAGTTCCTTTTTCTCTTGCTCAGGGCAACATCAAGGTGGATCAACAAATTCACTGTTGCTTCAGGAGACACCTGGAAAAAGAGAAGCCAGCCTCCTCCTCCTGCAGGCACCCAGTATCTAGGAGTCATTTTAGGGTACCTTGCTTGGCTGGGTGGTGGTGGGGAGTTGTGAGGTTGGGGGGAGTTTCCGTAACAACCTCCCCCAGGCTAACAACTCCTCTCTATCCTCTCCCTCCACTTTAGCTGAGTGTACAGACCCCAAAGAGATAGGATGGCCGGGGAGCAGGCCAGGCTTGGCTGCTTTGTAATCATACCTGGCCCCAAAGATTCATTTGTTATTACCGAGTATCTATTCTGTGCCCAGCACTGTGTGGCTGCTGGTTACAGCCATGAACAAAAATCAGTAGTCTTCAGGGCAAATCATTTATTTTTCATGAGGGAAGTGGATAAAAACAAATAAGTATACATCAGGGCTAACCATTGGAAAGCCAAGTAACGCAGGGTAAGTAAATGGAGAGACCAAAGGGAGAGGTTGTTTTCATAGGGAGGTCAGGGAAACTGGTGGCTGTGTTTCAAATTCATGTTTCCCCAACTTGGAGCCTAGTAGACAATTCTGAGCCACGGGTAATCCGTGCTGCCATTGTGCAAGCCTAGTGAAGCCATGAGGCAAGGGTTGGGTTTCAAAGTCTAGAGTCTTTCTTAGTTGCACGTGGTTGTGTATGTCAAGGCTCACTTCTCAACCCTCTGGGCCCATGTCTGATCCATTCTGCATTCCCAGAAGCCATGTCTGGGTCTGGAACAGGGCAGGCTTTTGACGCTGCTTGTTCAGCATGGAGGAGCCTCCAGGAGAAGGGATATCAAGGCTCAGCCTATCAGAGGCCAGCTTTGTGGCTTGAAGCTTGAGGCAGAGCTCAACCACTTCCCTGTCTTGCTCATGGGGAATCAGAGACAGCTGGAACCCAGTGAAAGGCTCCAGATGCCTCCCTGGCTAGAGACCACAGGCCTGAAGGTTTGGGGCTTGGAAGGAGGCCTTGGCCACAGTGACCACTTCTCTCACTGTGGCTCAGGCCTCTGCTCCAGCCATGGCAGGGAATTGGGTGGGGTGAACATCTGAGAAGCATAAAGCCTGCTCCAGGCTGTCAGAGGCTGGTCAGTGGCTCCTGGGCTCTTTCAGGGCCTTAGCCAGTGGTTGTCACTGGGAACAGACCAGGAGCACTGTGAGTCTCTCACCATGGCTACCACACCTGGGTGGGCCCTGGGCTCCCTCCTGCCTACCCTTCTGCTGGGACTCACAGGTGAGTCCTGATTCCTGTCCAGAGAGATCCTCAGGGCAGGCAAGGAGACCCCCAGGAATGACCACATCCAGCCACCGTGTCTTCCTGAAGGGAGACTGAGGCTCAGAAGACATGACTGAACTGTTTTCCTACCAGTCAGGTGCTATTTTTCATCTTTTCTTCAATGTAGACCTTGTGGATAAAGGGAGTTGGTGGGAGCTGGGGGATCAGAGGAGGAAGTGACCTAAGGGTGAGGGGCTCAGGGGAGGTCAGGAGGTAAAAGAAGAGCCCACCTCCCAGTTTTCCTGATGTCAGCTCTAGTCTGGGTGGCTACCTGTTCTGGATCAGAAAGGGTGTAAGGGTGGAAAAGACAGAGAGAGAGAAAGAAAGAGAGAGAGAAGTTGCCAGAGTGATGGAGCCTCCAGCATTGGAGGCATGGAAGAGTCCTGGACCCAAAGTCAGACCGGCCTTCTTACCCTCCTTCCTTAGCCACTGATAGGCTGTGTGACCTTGAGCAAGTCACAAGACCTTTCTGAGTCTCTGTTTCCTCTTCTGAAAGTGGGGGCAGTAATACCAGCCTCCTATAGCTGGGATGTGGAGGAAAATAAGCATACACGGCTGAAAGTGTTTTCTGAACCACATGGTGCTCTGTGCAGGGTGGGTGATAAGGGCAGAGCACAGTTCAGAAGATACCAGAGCTGTGTGCTAAGAGGACGAGTTCCTATGGCCTCCTGCGCTGCCGTCTGCCTGTCATCCTGCTTGTCATTGGTTGTTTATTTGCCTTTCCCCTGCACCTGACCAGATGCTTCTCAAGGGTAGGGGTCCCGTCTGACTCATCTCTGTGGTCTCAGCACCCAACTCCTGACCTGGTGCGGAGCAGGGGCCCAGGGAATGCTGCGAAGACTTGGGGAGGTTCCTGCTCCAGAGCTCTGCAGGGCTGTCCTTAGGAGGAGGGGTGAGTCTCATCCTGTAGTTTTCCTGGAAAAATTCTGGGAGACAGGTCTCAGGTTATACCCCAGAAGCAGGAAATATTTTGTCATAGTCCTAGCTGTGTGTGAGGGTAAATGGAGCTGCTTCTCATGGAGAGCGCTCCCTGTCACTGGAGGTAAGCAAGCAGACGACGGGGGTCTAGTGAGGTGTTGATGGGAGGGACCCGAGTAGGAGGGTCAACCATCCCTGTTGGGGTGATTCTTGACTTTACATTCAAGTCCTTATAAACTTACATCCACAGTGGAAATCCTGATTCATCACCATTCCCTTCCTATCCCAACTTGGTCCTTCTCCAGTTCTTCCCATCTCAATACGTAGAACTACCACCCACACAGCTGCTCTACAGAAAACCTGGGAATTGTTGATCCATAATTCAATCCCTCACCCCCTATCCTGCCCGTCACTGAGTCCTATGGGCTGTATCTTCCAAATGTGTCTCGAGTCTCCTTTTCTCACCACCCTAGTCTAGGCTACCATCACCTCGGCCTGGAGGCCTGTACCAGCTTCCCCACTGATCGCCCTGCTTCCATTCCTGCCACCCTCCTTCCCATTCTCCACACAACCCCAGTTATCCTCTAAAAAATGTACATCAGACCACTTTGCCCCTCTATCAAAGTCTCTTCTGGTTTCCCGTCACTCTCAGAATAGAATCAGGATTATCACCGTGATCCCCAGGCTCTTCCCACTCTGGACCTCTTTGCCATGACACTAGGGTCCTACAGACTTCTTGGTTTCTCAAGCCCACCAAGCTATCCCTGCCCGAGGTCCTTCTCTCCTGCTATCCCCGCTGTCTGGAATGTCCTTCCTCTGTCCCTTCCCATGGCTGGCTCCTATTCATTCCTCAGTTTCAGCTCAATGATGTCACCTCCTCAAGGAATTCTTCCCCAGCTGCCCTTCTAGAATAAGTCCTCCCGGTATTCTCCATCTGTGCACTCTTTGGGTTTCCTTGAGGGCATTGGGCTCAGACATAATCACATTTGCATTTGCTTGTTTTCTTGTGATCAAATGCTGATGTGCTGCCTGAAGACGGAACCAGACACAGCACATAGTAGGTCCCCGGGCCTGACACAGCTTTGGTGCCACTGGTGCCTGTGGGGTGTGTCCCACCCTCAGTGTGCAGTCACAGTTGCTCTTTCCTTAGCTGGACAGCCCTTCATCTCTCTGACTGGTCCATCTCAGAGGACAAGCCCTGGAGACTCGGTACCTTTCAACTGTACTGCTGGCCCCTTCAACTCCAAGGCCTTCTCCCGGGACTTCAATGTTACCTGGTTGAAGGACAGTGATGAACATCCAGCCTCAGCTCAGCGCCTGGTGCCTGACAATGAAGGCAATGACTTCATCACCAGCAAGGCTTGGGTGACACTGACCCGACAGGATGTCTCATCTGAGATCACCTGCGAAGTCACCCACAGGACCCTGGTAGAGCCCCTGAAAACAACCATGAATCTCTCCCAAGTGCTCCGAGGTGAATGGGCAGTCGGGTGGGGTGGACATTAACCCTGGAAGCATCCAGCTTTCAGGAGTTTTGCCCAAAGCCTCATTTCATAAATAGGGAAATGAAACTCCTCATTGATTTCTGATCGTGTGTATTGTGGTTATAAGCGCAGATTCCAGGGGCTCACTGGGTTTTAATCCTAGCTGTGCCACTTTACAACTTGTGGGATCTTGCGAGTTATGTGACTATTTAATGCCAGTTTCTTTATATAATAGGAATAAGATGAGGACCTACTTCATAGGTGTCCTGTGAAGATTAAATGAATTATTCCTTATAAAACACACGTAACGGTGCCTGGCATGCAGTAACTTACTTATGAATGTTTCACCTTGTTATTATCTGGTCCCAGACTCCCTTTCTAAACATCTTTGTTCTATTAATGTCATTGTTACAGTTTTTTAAATTAAAATGTTTATTACTCATTTAATAATAATGAATAGCCACCGTATGCCAGACACTGTGCTCAGTGCTGGGGATGCAGCAACAAGCAAAATAAAGTCCCTGTCCTCATGGGCATCACCTTTTACTAATTCTTAAAATTACATTTTCTGATATGAAATATTTCAAAAATACAGAATATAGCAGACACCCCTGTATCCTTACCCATATTTAATGAATATTAACATTTAGCCCTATTTGCTTTACATTACGCATACAAGAAAAAATTATTTCTTTACAAAAAAGCGAGAGACCTTGAGGCTGGTCCCTGGGAGAGGAAAGCATGGGTGGCCACAGGGAGGGGCTGATTTCACCAGATCTTACTTCCTATTCCTCTGTCTAGTTGTCCCCACCCTGAAGATCACCACTGAAACCTCTGGGACCCGTGTACGTGTGCAAGACAGAGTGAATCTCACCTGCCACGTCCTCCACTTCTATCCCGCCCACCTGCGACTCACCTGGATGGAGAACAGGCGCATGATCCAGACCCTAGTGTCCCCTCAGGCCACCAGAAATCGAGATGGGACATACTCTCTGGAGCACACGTGGCAGGCAGAGGTCACGCCGGAGGAGCGTGAGTTTGCTTGCTGGGTTGTCCACGATGAGCAGCCCCCGCTCAAGGCCAATGTCACCCTGCAAGGCCAGGTGCACAGGCAGGGGAAAGGTGGGTGCAGCCTCTGACCCAGCCCCTCTCGACATCCCCTGTGGGCAGCATGGCTGGGGAGGGTTGGAGACTCAGGGCGGCATCAGGTGATGGTGAAGGATGGAAGGATACCCTCAGCTGGTGATACAACTCTCACGCATTTGCCCCCAAACTCCACTCCTTATGCCTTCCTCCACACCCTCCCCAAGAAGAAAGGGTGGGACTCCTCTTCCCTAATTCCATGCATTCTTGATGTTGAAAGTTCTCCATCTTAACACTTGACTGAAAGAAATGGCAGAGATTAAGGACTGCTGAGCACCAAAGTGCCTTATAGAAAGACTATTAATCAAGACTGGCACAGTTGAAAGTTTCTGGATGGCACCTTTAAAGAGAGGCCAGAATTCTGAATTCAGCTGGAAAAGAGGGTCTGTGCAGGGCTTTATATGGGGTCAGTGCAGGCCCTTACACAGGGTCAAGACAAACCCTTACACAGGGTCAGCACAGGCCCTTACACAGGGTCAGCACAGGCCCTTACACGGGGTCAGGACAGGCCCTTACATGGGGTCAGACAGGACCTTACCTAGGGTCAGTGCAGCCCCTTACATAGGGTCAGGACAGGCACTCACATGGTGTCAGGACAGGCCCTTGGAGTCAGTGTAGGCCTTTACCTAGGGTCAGGGCAGACCCTTACATGGGGTCAGAACAGATCTTCCTCCTCCTTTTCCCCCTCACTTTCCTTCTCCTTCCATTCTTCTCTTTTTCCTTGTCCTCTTCACTTTCTCCCTTTTTTGAGTGTTTTTTTATATTACCTTTTTTTGTTTGTTTTCTTGTTTCTGTTTTTTTTTTTTTACACTTTGATTTTAGGTTCAGGGCCCATGTGCAGGTTTTTATACAGGTAAATTGTGTGTTGGGGGAGTTTGGTGTACAGCCTCTGTTATTTTTTGACTTTTTAATAATAGTCATTCTGGCTGGTGTAGGATGGTATCTCATTGTGGTTTTTATTTGCATTTCTTTAATGATTAGTGATGTTGAACATTTTTTCACAAGCTTGTTTGCCACGGTTATGTCTTCTTTTGAAAAGCAGCTGTTCACATCCTTTGCCCAGTTTTTAATGGTGTTTTTTTTTTACTTGTGAATTTATGTAATTTCCTTATAGATTGTGGATCTTAGATCTTTGTCGGATGCATAGTTTGTGAATATTTTCTCCCATTGTGTGGGTTGTCTGTTGGCTCTGCTGATAGTTTTTCTGGCGGGCCTTGCCTTCCGGAATCTCCTCTACCTCTGATCTCTCTCACTCTTTCTGTCCTCAAACGATTTTCCCCACAAGAGGGAGCTGTCTGCTGGCAGTTCAGATTTAGAGCGCGCGGGCTGCTTTCCTTTGGTCCAGCTTGGACCAGCTTGGGAGAATGAATTACCGGTCCAGAGTGGGCCTGTTGGGTGGTGGGGGCAGACAGTGTCCGAGAGGGTGGGTGGAGGTTATTAGGATTGGCCGGGTCTGGAGTAAGCCAGCATATGGACTCACAGCTCTCCAGAACCACATGAAGCCAGAAAGGACTGTCCCTTTTGGGCGGTGAGGGTGTTTGCCTCTGTGTACGAGCATTACAGTGCAGGCCACTGCCAGAGCAAGGGTGGATGGGTGCTGGACCAGCAACAACAGCCCATCTTCCCACCAGGGCCTTCTACCTCCCCTTCTCTCTCTCCCTGACGGAATTGGCTCTATCTGGCTGCTGTAAGAATTCTTAAGGAGAATGATCCCACTCAGCTTTCAATTTCTCCGTTCCTTTTTGTCTGTTGTCCAGCAGAAATAAGGAAAACACTCACCCAGCAGGACACACAGGTCTGGTTGAAAAACTGGAAACTGGTCCTTTCTGATCAGAAGCAAGTTACAATATTTCTTTATTGACTCATGCTGGGTTTTTCTTCTCTTATTTTTCTCTTTTGCCTGCATACAGTCTATCTGGCCCACTGCTGCAACATTAACCCCCTGGGAGCATCCTTTTGATTATATGGCTCCCCTATGTAGCTTTGTGGGGCCCCGTGCTCTGCAGGGGGAAGGGCAGCCCCTTCCTTTTCTGGCATTTAGGCCCCTTTCTATTTGGTGTTAACAAAGCATTGCAGCTATCCTTCCCCAACCTGGCTCATAAATGCCTTCATCAGCACCCTCATCTCTTGTGCACTCCCCACTCTGTGTCTCTGTTCCTATCCTGGCTGACACCCGTAGAGCATTTACTGCACGCTAGGCATCCTCAAATATGTTATCTGAACCTACAACAGAGCCCAGAGCTACCACAGGGACCAAGGTCTCAGAGGTTCCAAACAGCATAGCTGGGGTTAGAATGCAGGCATGTCTATTCAAAAATTCAATGTGTTTTTCTGCATTTTTCTTTCCTATCCTGCCTGAGAATACAAAGCTTAGTGTTATCTCAAGTCTCTTCTCAAATCTCAATTTTAAATGCTCTATTTCTGATATTTATTTCTTCCTGAATTGTATGGTCTTATCTGTCCATACCATTTAGTTCTCACAATTGGTACTTAAACTACAAGGGTGTTCTGAAAGTCCCCTAACCTGGGGTTTTATTCCATTTACACCCATCTTCCATGATTAGACTCTCACATCCTTGAAGCAGGGACTGGCTCTTATGTTTCGAGGTGGCCAAACTTTGGAGTCAAACAGATCAGTGTCCCCAGTCATGTGACCTAAGACAAAACAACTCCCTTTCTTTTTTTAAGATGGAGTTTTGCTCTTGTTGCTCAGGCTGGAGTGCAATGGTGTGATTTCAGTTCACTGCAACCTCTGCCTTTCAGATTCAAGTGATTCTCCTGCCTCAGCTTCCCAACTAGCTGGGATTACAGGCACACACCACCACGCCCGGCTAATTTTGTATTTTTAGTAGAGATGGGGTTTCACCATGTTGTTCAGGCTGGTCTTGAACTCCTGACCTCAGGTGATCCACCTGCCTCAGCCTCCCAAAGTGCTGGGATTACAGGCGTGAGCCACCGCACCTGGCCACAACTCCCTTTCTGAGTCAAGTTTTCCTTCGGTGCAATGACAATTCTTACACCCACCTCAAAGAGCCCTGCTTAAGATTCTTTTCCTTGACTCCTGCCTGGCATCTGGATAATGGGACCCATAGCAAGTTATCTGCAGTGACTGTAGTCTCCATAGTGCCTAGCCTAGAGCTGAGCTGCAAGTAGGGCAATATTAAAGGTCATTTAATATAGAACCAACTGTGCAGAAGTAGAGGCAGCTATGAAGTAATGGAAAAAGGACTTGACTTGGAGTCAGAACTCCTGGGTTACAGTGTCAATTCTGTTCACTGTGAGGCCCTTGGATGAGTCACTAACCCTCCCTGAGCCTTTTCTTTATCTGTTAATATTAAAAATACGATTAATAATTCCTTGGATGGTCATTGTGAATATATGGTGCTGATGGTTACCATTTATATAGTGATTACTGTATGCCACATATTCTACTTAGTTACATCCCTTAATTTATTAATTAACTCTTAGAGAAATGCAAATCAAAACCACAATGAGATACCATCTCACACCAGTCAGAATGTCAAGTATTAAAAACTCAAGAAATGACAGATGCTGGCGAGGCCATGGAGAAATAGGAATGCTTTTACACTGTTGGTGGGAGTGTAAATTAGTTCAACCATTGTGGAAGACAGTGTGGCGATTCCTCAAGGATCTAGAACCAGAAATACCATTTAACCCAGCAACTCCATTACAGGGTACATACCCAAAGGAATATAAATCATTGTATTACAAAGATATGTACATGCGTATGTTCATAGCAGCACTACTCACAATAGCAAAGCAGTAAAATTAATTCCTTGACACAGAATCAACCCAAATGCCCATCAGTGATAGACTGGATAAATAAAATGTGGTACATATACACCATGGAATACTGTGCAGCCATAAAAAGGAATGAGATTGTGTCCTTTGCAGGGACGTGGATAAAGCTGGAAGTCATTATCCTCAGCAAACTAATGCCGGAAGAGAAAATCAAACACAGCATGTTCTCACTCATAAGTGGGAGCCGAATAATGAGAACACATGGACTCAGGGAGGAAAACAACAGACACCAAGGCCTTTTGCAGCGGGTGAGGGGAAGGAGAGCCTCAGGACCAACAGCTGATGTATGCGGGGCTTAATACCTAGGTGACGGGTTGATAGGTGCAGCAAACCACCATGGCACATGTTTACCTATGTAACAAACCTGCACATTCTGCACATGTATCCCAGAACTTAAAGTAAAATAAAATTTATAAAAAGAAAGAAAAGAAAAATATACTTCATCAAACCTAATGGCTAAACAAAGGAAATCTGAATTTAATTATACTCCAGATATCAAAATGAGATGAATAGTTGTTATACAATTTAAGCCATTCTTCTTCTATAAAAAAACAAATCATCCCCATTTTGCAGATGAGAAAACTGAGACTCTGAGGGTTAAGTTGCTTGGGCTCCAGTGGAAAGCTGGAAACGTAAACTTGGGTTGAGTGAGATCCTAAAGCCTGTGCTCCTAACTTTTCTCTATGGTTCTAACGTCTTCTCCATGACCTGGCCTCTGAGAAGTGAGGTTCTCTTCCATTTTCAAAGACCGAGGGTATGGCTGAGTGACAGTAAGGGGTGCTGACCGTGGAGCCTGATTACTTGGCTAAGATCCTAGCTCTGCCACTGACTAGTGGACCTTAACAAGTTATTTAGCCTGTCTGGCCTCAGTTTCCTCATCTGTGAAATGGGAATAGTAACAGCTCCCACTTCTGAGGGCTGCTGTGAGAACTCAGTGACTTAGGGAAGAGCCTGTAGGTAGGGTAAGTGCCAAGTGAGTGTCCACTATGCAGTATCTGTAGGAGTTTACCTCCTTACAAACTGCTGTTGCCCATTCTGCAGTTTCATTGGCCTCTGATACCAGATTCGGAAACTGGTTCCTATCAGAACATAACCTTTACATCTTATGAAAGAGGAAGCAATGGGCTTCTTGGCAGATGCTGTGTATTTGTTCACACTGGGGTTCAGGCACTTCTGTGCCTTCTCATGGGAGGGGTCTGTCCTTGCAGGCCGGAGTGTGCAGCCTTACAAGTTGCAAGGCCCCCTTCAGCGATCTGAGCCCGGCACAAGGATCCGATTGACCTACACGTCCTCAGGGTTCGCAACACACCAGGTTACTGTGACCTGGCTTAAAAACAAACACGAGCTCCCAAACCCCCAGACCAGCGTCCAGTACAGTGGACACACCTACAATGTGACCAGCAGTGTGCTTGTCCTGCTGACGAATGATGATGTATTCTCCCACGTCATTTGCCATGTTGAGCAGAAGTTGACGCTGTTTTTCCAGAAAACCATTGGCCTGGACCAGTACCTCCGGGGTAAGATCTCTCTCTCTGCTCAGCTGAGGTGGTGCAGAGATGGGGTGGGGACTTCTCTGAGCCTCAGTTTCCTCAATGAAAAATGAGGAAGAACCCTCAAAGATAAGCAAGCACATCCCTTGTTTGATTGAGGCAAGAATTTAGTGAAATAATGCCCGTAAAGTGCTTAAGACAGTGCCTTGCTCATAATAACTACTCAGAAGTGGCAATTGTTGTTGTTAATTGGTATTATTGATTATAGCACTTCTCAGAACTCACTTCTTTCATCTGTAAAATGGAGACAGGATATCTTCTGGGAATTCAATTTTATTATTATCATTATTTTATTTGAAGAAGATTTGGAGGGCTTGGGAAACTAAATTCTAGGGCCTATGATGTCTTTAGATGGGTTGAACCAATGCTTGGCTGACACGAATTCCATGAGATCATAAGGTATCATGCCTAGAAGAAATCTTAATGCTCATTCCATTGTTCTGACAACTGTAAAAGTCAGAGAAGGCAAGTGAGTAGTCCAAGCTTGCATAGCAGTAAAATTAATTCCTTGAAAGTATATTGGACTTTAAAATCTACAAAATATGTCTCTCTTCATTTTCTCGTTCACAAAATAGGGGGAGAAGTGTGCTATTAGGAAGTAAACACATCTTACTACATGGAGGAAGATATTGGTAGTAATGTCTCAAACATTTACAGCTCACAGGCAGTAAAGCACACTCGTGTGAATGGACTTTAATGTGTAGAACTGCCCTATACTGCTTGTGCCATTTGTGGGTTACAGAAGGAAACCGAGGCTCAAAGAAGTGAAGGCTGCTTAAGGTTGTAAAGCTGGTGAGTGAGAAACCTTGGCATGAATTCCAGCTTCCAACTCTGCTCTATTTACCAGTTATGAGATCTCCTGCTGTCTCTGGTGTAAACCCACCTTTGCTACTTGTGCCCTCAGGCAAGTTACTTAACCTAACTTGCCTAATCTGAATCTGAAGCTCCTTCCTATGTGCAATCTTAATGTGTTGGATTCTAAGACTTAGAGTCTGTGAATCTTCAAATCTTAAATTTATCTAGTCATAGAGTAAGTTATGTTTTCCCATCCTCAGTATCTTTATCTGTAAAATAGAGAAATGATAGTTCAGGGAATCTTCCTTATCTGAGTATTTATTATGTAATTGTCTGGAGCTAGGACAATTGTGTTGAGAAGCAAAAGTTATAGAAAATACAAATTTTCAAAAATAATTGATTACATATAAAATTAGCTCCCACTCCAAGCCCTTCCCTATTCAACACTGCATGCATCTCAGGGCTGTGCTTCCTCTCATGGAAATATCTTTGTGGCTGTCTTTGAGTTCTCCTGAAAGCAAAGCCTGAACCCAGGACTTGGGGGCAGGTGGTTGGAGGGTG
This sequence comes from Piliocolobus tephrosceles, assembly GCF_002776525.5. Classification (NCBI taxonomy): domain Eukaryota; kingdom Metazoa; phylum Chordata; class Mammalia; order Primates; family Cercopithecidae; genus Piliocolobus; species Piliocolobus tephrosceles. The sequence continues at coordinate 2,348,471 of NC_045453.1, forward strand.
ATGCTGAGAGGTTGGGATAGGGGCAGGGGCAGGGAGAGAGATACTAGCTTTGCAGGGAGTTGGCCAAGAAAGAATGAGGTATTGAGCTGGGTGCCCCTGTGGACCACTGGGGCCCAATGACACTGGATACCCTCTGAAGAACTGGGTAGAATATGCCTGAGAATTGCCTCATGAAGGAGGAGAGGTGGGGATGTGCTTGCAGTGGGGAGCTGGCATTTCATGTTTACAGAGAGAAATCCAAGGCAGAGAAGAGGAAAGGGTTTTGGAAGCCCAAGGTGGGACTCAGTGTGAGCGGTACTGCTTTGCACCACTGCAATGAGGTCAGGCAGCTGGGAGAGGAGGCGTGGAGCCCAGAAACCCTCTGCTGTAGGGTTGGTCTTGCCTTGATTGAAGTGTGGCAAACCTCACACTATCTTGTGCAAATTGAATCCATATTCATTGCAAAGTGCAATCTGAGATCTTGCAAAAGTTGTATTTCAAGAAGTTGAGGCAGGTGATATTGGGGAGCTGCAGGGATCACAGGCAAAGCCTTTTGACTGTTAAAAATGGAAACATAATAATAAGAAAAAATTCATGATGCTAATGATACTGTGGGCACTTCAAAAGAGAGCACTTCGATGAAAAGAGCCCCCTATGAAAATCGATAAGACACTCAAATAATTTCAAATGATTTTTCAAAATTACTCTTTCATGATTGTGTGAGATTTGAAATGAAGGATTTGTTGGTACTATAGTATAAATTCTGAGAAAAAACCATGCCAGCCTCCATCCACTCCTCTTATTCTTCTAAGAGTTGGTGCCTCTTGGCAATTATAGTCTGTGTATAATTATATGCAAATATACATTAAGTAAATTTTTAAAAATTTAAATGCTTTTCAAGATGACGTTACAACCAATTCCTTTTTTACAATTTCTATGAAATTGAGGCCTGATTTTGTATAGGCTGCTTCTAAGTGGAATTTTTTTTTTTTTTCCTGATACCAAGTAGCTTCAGTGTTTACATTATTTGGTTTTGTGAGAATTAAGTAAGAAAATGCATGCACACTGCCTCAAACATTGACATTCAGAGGATGGGAGCAGTTGTCATCAGCTGTGCTCAGGCCTTTGTCCTCCCAACACTGGCCTGGACACCAGACAGCCAGGAAAACTCACTGGGGGTTGAAATGGGCCATCTCAGCCTCTTATCTGTTTTTATATTTTTTGGTCCTTGCCACCTTTTAGAACCCATGGTAGTTGTGTGGAGGCACCTTACCTTGCCCTCTTCTCCACGGGCACCACCCCAGTTACCAAGATTTCAACACCCGGAGTCCTCCATTCTCAGGCCTTGCTCTTTTCTTCGTGAGATCCCTATCCTCTCCTGGTGTGCTGAAAGGGAAAGACTAAGTTCAGGTAACAAGCTCAGGGAGGGTGTCTGCCTCAGCTGCCATTAGCAACATCACTGATAAAATTTTACAAGTCTGGATAGGTTGAGGATGAGAAAATGATATTTGGGAGTTGGATTTCTGTAACTCCTTCAAATTGCACTACCAAAAGAGTTGCTTCCTCTACCCGAGACCAAGAGCTGAAATCTCTCTTAACTAGGCCCATGAGAGCTGATCTGACCTCAGAGAATTTCATAATTTTAGAGTCTTAGAAACAGAGGGAAAGTGACTGGCATAGGTCTCACAGTTGGCTATGGTATCAGTGCAAGGACCAGAATCCGGATCAACCAACCCTTAGTTTAGTGTTAGAGCTGCATGGTGTTGTGTGTTCATAAGAAGTCTACCGAAATATTTAGTGTTTTATAAGATTTCAAATTTGTCCAGTTTTCCTTACTGTGAATACATTCTATTGCATAGCTGAAAATCTGGTTGAAACAATTCTAGAAGTCATGAGATCATAACTTTGGAAGCCTAGAATCATAAATGCTTATAGCCTTGTAGTTTGGGTGTTAGAACAGCATAAAGGTAAAACCTGCTGTCTCTGGTGTAAACCCACCTTTGCTACTTGTGCCCTCAGGCAAGTTACTTAACCTAACTTGCCTAATCTGAATCTGAAGCTCCTTCCTATGTGCAATCTTAATGTGTTGGATTCTAAGACTTAGAGTCTGTGAATCTTCAAATCTTAAATTTATCTAGTCATAGAGTAAGTTAAATGATTTGTAGCTTCTTCAGTGGAATTCATACCTCATCTTTTCATCTTTAATGGCCAAAGTGAAAAAGAAAAGAAAGATTAAATGGCTTTCATCAATCCCATCTAACCATCCACTCATCCATCCATCCATCCATCCATCCATCCATCCATCCATCCATCCATTCACTCATCCATCCACCCACCCATCCATTCATCTATCCATCCATCCATCCATCCATCCATCCATCCATCCATCCATCCATCCAAGCATGCATTCACTCATGAATTTGCACTATCATTCAATCATGCATTTCCTTATGTGTGCATTTGTTAACCAATGCCTAAAATATTGCTCTGTGGCAGGCTCTGGTTAGGCCTAGGCAGATGACTTCATCCTCAAGGAGCTTCCAGGCACCTACAGATGGCTTCCCACAATAACTATTTGTTTTCTCTGGGCTTTATCAGTTCCCCCTACAGTGACAGTGTTCCAGTCTCCCACCTTCTCCAGCTTGGTGGCCGTTACTTGCCTTGTGCAAAGATTCTATCCACAAAATGTGCACCTCACCTGGCTAGAGGATTGCCATACACTCAAAGGCACTGAGCAACCGACATTCAAGAAGAATGGTGATGGGTCCTACACCCTGGAAAACCTGCTGCTGGTGAATGCATCAGTGCAGGGGCCTGAGCGGGTGCTTACCTGCATGGTGGAACATGAAGGACAGCCTCCCAAACGGGCCAACCTCATACTGTCCACAACAGCCCACACCACTTATAAGCCCATTGGGAGCACAGGTAAGCTCATGTCTTCTTCTATGAGCACCTGGGGTCACTTCTGTATCCTGAGTGGATTTCAGAAGGTACTGGGAGGAGGGAGAGCTTGATAATCAGTGAGGTCTTATCCCACTTGAGAGTCTACGATTCCTTAAATAACCGGAATGGTTTCTGGCTGGTGGATTCCTTTAAATCTGGCCATCCTGAAAGGTTCTTTAATTTCTGTGGAAAGAGCGATCTCCTGGCTCAATCTCCTTCAAAATTCCCAAGAGAGAGTTCAGCTTAGTGCACTCACTACTGGTGCTTCTGAGCTGGTTGTCAGCAAGGCTGTCTTGTTTAAAATATTTGTTTCAGTTATATGGAGGTGCACTTGCCTGCACATAAAACCTGCTTGCATGATGTCTGCTTCAATGGTAGAATAGGCTCTTCGACTTGATTCTTGCACAGGCACTTCACCCCTGTGTGCTTCAGTCTGCTTATCTGTAGACAGCATCTAAAAAAGATTCCTAATTCATCCTCTTTATGAAGATTAAATGAATTAATACATGTAAACTTTACATACAGTCTACAATAAATGTCAGCTATTGATACCTATTATTTGAATTCAGGTAAGATTATTTTAAAATTTAGTTTCCAGTAGTTACAGCTTTGTAAACTTAGGCAGCTGAGTCAATTACCTTCCCATAACCTCAGTTTACTCATCTAGAAAATGGTGCTAATGATACCAAACACTTAAGATTGTAGCAAAGTTATATTAAATGACCACAGGCCTTTGGGACATGGAGCTGATTATATTATACTTAGGTTTGTGCCTCTAAAGCCTTGCACAGTGGCTGATATGTGTCAGATATTCAAATCAGCATTTGTTGAGCCAAATTCAAGGTAAGGCTTATAGGTCAAGGTCAACTCTTATTTCCAAGAGAGAACTAAATGTAGAGAGAAGACATGGGTTTGGAATCAGAATCAGGTGCCACCTGCAAGCTCTGGAACTTCTTGACTACATGACCTCAGAGAAGGCATTTAAACTCACAGAGCCCCCATGCGATGGCTCCTTCTATCCTTTGGCATTTAGGTCCAGAGATGCCTGCCCTTATCTTTGTGGTTTTCCTCCTGGGCCTCAAGGTGCTACTGGTGATGAGTTTCACAGCGACCTACATCTGCAGGAGGTGGAACCTGTGACAGGTAAGCATAGGATGGGCCTTAGTCTTCAGGAGTGGGTGACAGGCTGGCAAGAGGCCTACAGGGCAAGCCCACAAAGTCACTGGGGCCCTCAAGAGTGATCCAGCCTCAAGGGAAGGTTGTGAACACTCTTTATTTTCTCCAGATGTTTTTTGCGATTCCCAGAGTCTTTCAACTCCATGCATTGTGTAGTGCCTTGGAGGTGGAAAGGTTTCAAATTCCATTCTTTGGAACCCTGGAGATGGGGGTAGAGGAGATCCAAGGTGTGGTAGTGGTATGAATGTTGAGACCCAAACTCCAGAGTCCCCCAATACACCGTTACATGTTTCAATTTTCATATGATATATTTTGGGGATGCATAAGGAAAGTATTGCTAAAATCAATGAATAGAACCTATTCAAGGGACTTGGAGGTTCTGACTAGTGGCAAAGATGAATGTGGACATGGGAGAGAGTTTAGAATCCAGAAAGTGGCGTTGGGGTGTAATGAGTAGAGGCCTTACTTCTGATCTGTGCCACGAATCCAGACCAAGCAGAATACCTGCCATATAGTAGGTGCTCAATAAATATTTGTGAAATTAATTCATGAATAAACAAACACATGAATGAATGATTTTTTTCTCTACAGCCCCTGCATGCCCTGTGATACATTACTTCCAGCCCTCTCGAAGGGGTTCAAGCGGGGAGAAGCTGCAAGGACTGATAGGTCACTAAAGACCCCTTTATTCCGTCCCTGCCACCCCCATCGCAGACACGCTCCCTTCCGCACACCCTTTTGATGTTCCTTCCCTCAGAGCTTTGGAGCTGAGTCAGGGATGGATTTTCTTCATAAGGATTCCAGGGATGTCTTGACCCTCATGTACTGAGCTTCAGATCGGCCCTGCTTCCACCCAAGAGAATTAAGCTGATCAAGAAAAGAAGTTTCCATTCTACCCTGGTCATGAACAATCCTTAATTTTCAGAGCAGTTTTTACTTTTGTGCAGGGTTTTTGAAAATATGATTTCATTTGAACACACATATATTTTGAAATCACTGGTAAGTTGCATAAGCATTTTTCTCTTCTGAAATGTACAGAAAAAATACAAGCAATACCCAAGGACCTACCATCCTATCTTTTAAAAATAGTAACATTTGCCATTATGATCTTCAGTTCTTAAAAAAAAAAAAAAAAAACACTGTTCTGAATTTGTTTGTCATTCTCAAGCATGATTTTATAACTTTATAACATATGTATAAATCCTTAAGCAATGTATAGTATTACTTTTACATTTTTACCAGTATATAAATGCTATGATACTGTACAGAGCACTCTGGAACTTTATTTTTTATGCTTAACACAGTTTGTGAGGTTTATTCCTGTTGATATGTGGAGCTACATTTTATTAATTTTGCACTGTTCTGTGGTCTTCTATTGTAAGAATATGCCACAATTTATCAGTTCTTCTCAAGATAGATTTTGAAGCTTCATTCAGTGTTTTGCTAGTACAACTTTGCAGCAAACATTCTTATATTTGTTTCCCTGGGGATGTGTGGGAGAGTCCGCCTTGTTCCTCTAGCTTGGTGCACAAAGCTGCAGTATTGGTATGATTTGGGAGCTTTTGTTACATAAAAAAATTTTCCAATTGTTGCTTAAGTTTTACTCTTTCCATTTATCCCTTTCATCTCGCTATATCTGTCTGTCTCTCTCTCTCTCTATATATATATATATATAATATTTTTGAATGTTTATTGCATTTTTAAAATAGATACCTTTTAGGAAGTTAAAGAGTTAAGGAGTTTTCCTTTCTTCCATGCTGATATTAACATATTTTAAAATCAAACAAAAGCAAAAGAAATCATCACCAGCAGACTTGAATTATAAGAAATACTAGTGGACACCCTACAGGCACAAAGAAAATGACACCAGGTGTAAATCTGGATCCACACAAAAGAATGAAGAACAGAAAAAGTAAATAGATGCATTAATTTAAAAGACATTTAAACAAAACTCTATAGATGGTAAGTGAATGTTTAAAACTAAAAATAATAATAATGCAATGTGGATGTTATGATAATAATGCATCAATATCATATAATACCTGAAACAATGGCACAAAGGCTGGGAGCAGGAATTGGATGTACACAGCCAGAGTATTCCTATACTATACACACAGTGGTATAAATATGGGGACTTCTTTTTCAGGATCACTGTATAATTTTATATTTTTCATGTTGTCTTTTATGCCATTTACAAACAACTTTGTTTTTTAATATTAACCTCGTGCATTTTTATTAAATTTGTCTTTTTAAGACTTAAATGTAAGATCTGGAATTACAAAAAGAAGAAAACTTGGGAAAAGCTCTTCTGGACACTGGCTGAGGCAAAGACGGAGTCTCACTCCATCGCCCAGGCTGGGGTGCAGTGGTGTGATCTCAGCTCACTGCAACCTCCACCTCTCAGGTTCTAGCAATTCTCCTGCCTCAGTCTCCCGAGAAACTGGGATTACAGGCACGTACCACATCTCGCTATATTTTTCTGGTGGTGTGTGTGCACACGTGTGTGTATGCGTTACGGATGGTAGGAATCTTATGTGTTTTACAGGTGGTAGGAATCTTGTCTTTTTTCTAGAAGGATTAATTATCCAGCACTCCCTGATGTCCACTACCACCTTTGCTGTATAGTGAGTGTCTATAAATCTGCGGTTCCTTTGATGAGCTCTTTGTTCCGCTGATCTACTTGTCTAGCTCTCTGTCAATACAGGCAAATTAAATTGTGCTTCACTTTACTGCACTTCACAGATCCTGCGTTTTTCGCAAATTGACGGTTTGTGGCAACTCTGCATTGAGCAAGTCTATTGGTGCCATGTTTCCAACAGCATGTGCCCAATCCGTGTCTCTGTCACATTTTGGTAATTCTTGCAATATTTCAAATTATAATAATTATTATATCTGTTATGATGATCTGTGATTAGTGATCTTTGGTGTTATTATTGTAACGGTTTTGTGGCTCCACAAACCACGTCCGTATGAAACAGCACACTTGATGGAAAAATGTCTTGTATGTTCTGACTGCTCCACCTACTGGTCGTTCCCCCATCTTGCTCCCTCTCCTCAGGCCTCCCCACCTACCCTGAGGCACAGGAAGACACAGTGACCCGAAATTAGGCCAATTAATAACCCTGCAACGGCCTCTAAGCGCTCAAGTGAAAGCGAGAGTTGCAAATCTCTAACTTTAAATCGAATCTAGAAATGATGAAGCTTAGTGAAAAAAGGCTTGTCCAAAGCTGAGACAGGCTGAAAGCTAGGCTTCTTGCACCAAACACTCAGCCAGCTGTGAATGCAAAGGAAAAGTTTTTGAAGGAAATTAAAAATACTACTCCGGTGAGCACATGAATGATAAGAAAACAACACAAACTTATTGCTGATGTGGAGAAAATTTCAGTGGTCTCGACAGATGATGGAACTAGCCACAACATTCTCCTGAAATATCTCCAAGGTATGCTTGTATCTGGCTTAGCGTAGCTCTACAGTAAGTTTTGCTATCTCTTTTGGCAAAATCATTTCACCTTTTCTTATCCAAAACTGTTGTGACTATTCTTGGCCCAAATGCATTTTAGACTCACTTTATCAAGTTTCATGAAAAATCCTTTTAGATTTATTATTTGATTCCACGGAATTCATATATTATTTTGGAGACATTTATATTTTTCCAATATTGAGCCTTCCCATTTATGGGCGTGGTATACCTCTATTTATTTAGGTTTTCTTTTGTGAAGTTCAGTTTACAATTTTACAGTTTTTTTCTCTATAATGGTCTTATGCATCGTTAGTTAGAGACGCCTTTAATATTTTCTAGTTTATGGAATCCTTAAAATTTATTATTACTTTTTTCAGTGGTTGTTGACTACTGAATAGGATTGCAATTGAGTTTTGAACATCAATCTCATAGCTGGAAAGCTTATGAAATTCTCTTACTAGTACTAATAGTATGGATATTCTTTCTATATATAACTCCCCCTTTTTTCTTTTAGATGGAGTCTCGCTTTGTTGCCCAGGCTGGAGTGCAGTGGTGTGATCTTGGCTCACTGAAACCTCCGCCTCCCAGGTTCAAGCGATTCTCCTGTCTCAGCCTCCCAAGTAGTCGGGATTACAAGCGCATGCCACCACACCAGGAGACAGGGTTCCACTGTGTTGGCCAGGCTGGTAGTGAACTCCTGACCTCTAGTGATCCACTCTTCTCACCTCCCAAAGTGCTGGGATTACAGATGTGAGCCACCACACCTGGCCTTTATGTGTGACTCCTGTAACATTCATCTAATGATCTAAATTAGTGTTTATCTTTGTCAAAGTTACATGTACACACTATTTAAGAGTCAAATAAATAGTATATAAGTTTTACATACAAAAATTGGAGTCTCCCTAACATCCAACCATGTTCTATCTCCCAGAAGCAACTATTCTCAGCTTTTAATGGATTATCTTAGATTGTTACTGCCATATCTCGTATAACATGTTTATATCACCACTTCTTCATTTTTCAGTAATAGGCATTATTTTTGACCTCCTGTGATTGCAGATGGTAATATAATGCTCCATCATTGCTGATTTAATGCCACACATGAACACTTTCTATTCCCCATCAACTGAATATGATCATATAGTAATTTGGGATACTTTAAGAGTCAATGTCTATATTGTAATAACTGTTTGGATATTCTTTCTCTCTCTTTCTTTCTTTCTTTTTTTTTTTTTTTTTTCCTTTTGAGATGGAGTCTCACTCTGTCGCCCAGGCTAGAGTGCAGTGGCATGATCTTGGCTCACTGCAATCTCTGACCCCTGGGTTTAAGCAATTCTCCTGCCTCAGCCTCCCTAGTAGCTGGAATTATAGGCATGCACCACCACGGCTGGCTAATTTTTGTACTTTTAGTAGAGATGGAGTTTCACCATGTTGGCCAGGCTGGTCTCAAACTCCTGACCTCAAATGATCCACCCACCTTGGCCTCCCAAAGTGCTGGGATTACAGACACGAACCTCCCTGCGCAGCTGAACATTATTTCCAGCTGAATCTGGTAATATTCCCAGCTTTTGCTTATGTTCAGTCTCTCCTGTGCATGTTTGTGTGATCACCACTATAGTCAAAACACAGACAATTCCACAACCATAAAGGTCTCCCTGGTGCTACCTCATTATAGTGATACCCACCCTCACCATACTAAGTCTGGCAAATGCTAATCTCTTCTATATCTCCATAATTTTGACAATGTTATGTAAATGGGATCATACGGTATGTAACATTTTGAGTTTGAGTTTTTCACTCAACATAATGCCTTTGCGATCCTTACAAGTTGTTGCATATATAAATAGTTTATTTTTTTATTGCTGAGTGGTATTTTATTGTATGAATGCATACTGTTTGTTAGCCATTCACTTGTAAGACAAATTTGTCTTACACTGGTTGTTTCTAGGGTTTTGCTGTTACAAATAAATCTGCTACAAACATTTGTGCACAGTTTTTTGTGTGTACATAAGTTTTCATTTTTCTGGGACAAATGCATGGGAGTGCAATTGCTGGTTCACTTGTATAGTGAGTGTATGCTTAGTTCTTTTTAAGAAGTTGACAACCAGTTTTATAGAGTGGGTGTATTATTTTACATTCCCACTTGCAATGCATTAGATATTCAGTTTCTCTGCATCCTAGCCAGCATTTGGTATTGTCACTATGTTTTACTATAACTGTTCTATTAGGTACATAGTAATAATATCTCACTGTGATCTTAATTTGCATTTTCCTGATGGTTAGTGATGTAAGCATCTTTTCATGTATTTATTTTCTATCTGTGTATCCTTTTTGGTAAAATATCTCTTCATGTCTTTCACCCATTGTGATAGTGTGAAATATATATTTGGTCTTCAACCCTGTTTCCTGCCAAACGACTCCTAAAATCCTTAGACTCTCCAAAGAGATGTCTTTTTGTGTCTTAATGAATTGACTGATGGCTGGGAGCACCTACGTAGCTTCAGGATGGGGACTGGTCACGTGAAAGACCAATTTTTAAAGACAAGGGACCTGAAGAGTAAGCTGATCAAATGATTTAATCAATCTTGCCTACATAATGAAGCTTCTGTAAAAACCCAAAAGGACTGGATTCAGAGAGCTTCTGGACAGCTGAACGCATGCAAGTTCCTGAAAAGTGCTGCACCTGCGGAGGTCATGGAAGCTCCGTGTCCCTTCCCCGTTTCTGTCCCTATGCATCTCTTCATCTATATCCTTTATAATAAACCGGTAAACTCAGTGTTTCCTTGAGTTCTGTGGGCCACTCTAGCAAATTAATTAAACCCAAGGAAGAGGTCATGAGATCTCTGATTTATAGCCAATGAGTCAGAAGCACGTTCCTTGCAATTGGCATTGGAAGTGGGGAGAAGTTCCATGGGACTGAGTGCTCATCCCCGTGGTATCTGACGTTACCTCCAGATAGATAGCATCAGATTAGAATTGGATTGAGGACACCCAGCTGGTGTCTGCTGCAGAATTGATTGCTTGCTTGTTCGGGGGGAAGAAATCTCCCACATTTGGTCACAGAAGTCTTCTGTGTTGATTGTTGCTGTACGAGTGCAGAGGAAAAACACTTTGAGTTTTCCCACCTTTAGCCACTTGTAATGGAAGTTTTTGTCTTGTTTTGTTGTTCTTAATTGTTGAGTTTTGAGAGCGGTATCCTAGATTTGAACCCTTTGTCAGATGTGTGGTTTGCAATATTTTCACCTGGTCAGTAGCTTTGTTGTCATCCTTAACATGGTATTTTGGAGAGTGAAAGTTTTAAATTTTGATGAAATCCAATTTATCAATTTTTGAAATTGATCATGCTTTTGATGTAAGGTCTAAGAATCTGTCATCGGGCCGGGTGCGGTGGCTCACGCCTGTAATCCCAGCACTTTGGGAGCCGAGGTGGGTGGATCACGAGGTCAGGGGTTCGAGACCAGCCTGACCAACATGGTGAAACCCCATCTCTACTAAAAATACAAAAATTAGCTTGGCGTGGTGGTGGGCGCCTGTAATCCCAGCTACTCAGGAGGCTGAGGCAGGAGAATTGCTTGAACCCGGGAGGCGGAGGTTGCAGTGAGCCAAGATCACGCCACTGCACTCCAGCCTGGGCAAAAGAGTGAGACTCCACCCCCCCAAAAAAAAGAATCTGTCATCAAGCCCTAGATCCTGAAGATTTTCTCCTAAATGTTTTGTAGTTTTGTTTTATCTTTGAACCTATGATCTATTTTTGACATAATTTTTGTGTAAGGTATGGTATGAGGTTTAGGTTGAGGTTCACTTTTTGTTTATGGATATCCAGCACCTTTTGTTGAAAAGTCTTTTTCACTTGCGGAATCAATCTTTCCTCCATTGAACTGTTTTTGCCACTTTGAAAAACCAACTGTCTGTACTTGTATGGGGCTGTTTCCAGGTTTTCTATTCTGTACTACTGATCTATGTGTCTGTTCCTCTGCCAATATCACAAAGTTTTGATTACTACGTCTTTGTCATGTCTTAAAATCAGGTACATTGATTCCTTCCATTTTATTCTGTTTTGACTTTTTAAGTTTTCTTTTTTTTACCATTTGTTCATATAAATTTAAAAATAGTCTTATGTATATTTACAAAAATATGTCTAGAAATCTGATAGAAATTGTGTTAAACCTATATATCAGTTTGGATATAATTGACATTTTTATTATGCTGAGGCTCCCAGTCCATGGATACAGCATGTCTCCCTGTGATGGTTAATTTTAGGTGTCAACTTGATGAGTTAAGGGATAGCCAGATAGCTGGCAAAGCTTTATTTCTGGGTGTGTCTCTGAGGGTGTTTCTGGAAGAGACTGGTGTTTGAATCAGTGGACTGAGTAAGGAAGATCTGCCCTCTTCTAGTGAGGATGGGCACCATTCAATCAGTTAAGAGCCTGGATAGAACAAAAAGGCAGAGGAAAGGTGAATTCACTCTTTCTTCTGGAGCTGGGACACCAATCTTCTGCCCTGTGATATCAGAACTCCAGGTTATCTGGCCACTGGACTCCAAGACTTATACAAGTGCTATGAGATTCCCCTGTCCCAGTCTCTACCTCTGTAGAGTCTGAGGCCTTCAGCCTCTGACTGACAGATATGCCAGCAGCTTTCCTGGTTCTCAGGCCTTCAAATGCGGGCTGAGCCACTCCACCAGCTTCTCAGGTTCTCCAACTTGCAGACAGCATATCGTGGAACCTCTCGGCCTCCATGATCTCACACGAATCAATTCCCATAGTAAATCCCGCCTCATCCATCTATTGATATACATATCAATAGATACATATAAATCACATCTCATCCATCTATTGATATATATATATATATATATATATATATATATATATATATATATATCCTATTGGTTCTGTTTCTCTGGAGAATGCTGACTAATACATTCCTCTTTATTTGAATCTTCTTTGATTTCTTTCATCAGTGTTTGCAATTTTCAGCATGCAAGTCTTATATATGTTTTGTTAAATTTGTACCTATTTCATTTTTGAGCAATTTAAATGCTATTATATTTTAAATTTTGGTTTTCATGGGTTTATTGCTAGTATATAGAATTAAAGTTAACTTGGCTGGGCATGGTGGCTCATGCCTGTAATCCAAGAACTTTGGGAGGCCAAGGTGGCTGGATTACCTGAGGTCAGGAGATTGAGACCAGCCTGGCCAACATGATGAAACCCCATCTCTGCTAAAAATACAAAAATCAGTTGGGCATGGTGGCGTGCACCTGTAGTCCCAGTTACTCAGGAGGCTGAGGTTGGAGAATTGCTTGAACCCGGGAGTCGGAGGTTGTGGTAAGCCAAGATCGTACCACTGCACTCCAACCTGGGCGACAGAGTGAAACTCTGTCTGAGAAAAAAGAATTAAAGTTAACATTTTGCGCGTTGATCATGTAGTCTGTCACCATTCTGAACTCATTTATCAGTTGTAAGAGTCTCTTCTGTAGATTCTGTAGAATTTCCCACAAAGGCTATTATGCCATCTACAAATAGAGACAGTTTTATTTCTTTCTTTCTGATATGTATGCCTTTTATTTTCTTTTCTAGCCTTATTGCCCTGGCTAGGACTTCCAGTACTATACTCAATAAAAGTGGTGAGAGAGGAAGAAACACTGTGACTGAGAAGTCATGGTGAGGCCAGGGCCTGTCACTACCACTGCTGCCACCGAACATCAGAGAAAGTCAAAAGGAACTTCAAGTGCCAAACACTGAGCCTTATCTAAAAGCCAAAAATAAATGCCCAAATCTACCCAAGAGAATGTTATCAATCATGCTATTTTGCCTGTTAAAGCATAAGGCCCATCAGCATTAAGCTCCAGGTCAGACCAGACAATATTACAAGGTCCCAGAAGCGAAAGTTGGAGCCGCTAAAACTGGGCAAAAGGCTGATTTCAGGATGTGTTTCTTCTAACACAAACCATAAGCCTCCAGCGGTAGTTGACAGCGGCACAAAGCTGGATCATTCACCATAAAAGAACTGTCAAGAAAACTCATGGGGTCACTAAGTGCACAGGATTTGAAGACTACAAAGCAGCAGTTAACATATCAAGGAATGCTAAGTGTACAGACTCCATAGGAAATACCTGCACTGAAAATTAATCTTTGGTTAGCTTTCTGAAAGAGATTAATGAAGAGAATTTGCCTCATACCTTGTCAGACCCTGAGAGGAAGTCAGATTCTCAATTATGTACCATAAAGAAGTTAAAGAATAACTTTCATAATTGAACCAAGAGCAGTTTGGTTCCTAAACAAGCCGTGGGCAGATATTGAGTGACTAGTGCTGCCATGAAAGACAGAGTTAATAAACAATTTGTTAGAGAAACACAAGTCAAGTTTCTATCAGTAAAGCCATGGCAACTCTCTCAAGGAGATCTTGCAAGACTTGGAGAAAAGATCCCAAGACAGTTCCCTCTGTCTTTGTTCAGACCCTTAGTAGGACTCAAGCATTAAAAAAAAAAAAAAAAAAATTAATGGTCAAGGGTACAAAGGTTAATAGGGTTAATTATTAAAAACCATGTATAAGTTAGTGAACAGGAAGTAAAACATATCAAAACCAAGACATACTCCAGTTTGTTTCAGGGAGGATATAGTAACAGACATTTAAACATTAAGCAAAATCAGCAGTCCATTCAACCTTGTTTTGGGCCTTGGTCGTGTGTACTGCAAAAATCAAAAGCCACAAGCCAGAGGCCTAGTTTGACAGTTGGCAGCTTAAATTCAGTCATTCTCAGCACTCATGGCATAAGAGCAAATGGAACTAATGGGGACAAATGCCACAACAACTTACCACACAAAGCACAGGCGTTGGACTTCCAGTTGAAAAAGGCTCTTCCATTTTCTAAACAAGAGAGCTCCCCAAACTCAAGCTGGTGACACAATCATGAAGGGAAAAGGAGTCCCAAAAGGGACCCAAATGAATCCAAATACTGAAAAGAAGACAATAGCAGAGGATCAAAGGAAACAACTGGAAGAATAACAGAAATCAAAGGGGAAAATTTGTAAGTGGCCTCCTATAACACGTAAAACAGAAAGAAAAATAATAGAGAAAATAAATATGCTGGAAGAGCATTGAAAAAGAAGAGGAAGAAAAGAAAACACAGCTTCAACTGCTCAATAAAACTAATAACACTCTGACGGCATATGTGCAGCTCATTGAAAGGGGTGTGGTTTTTAATGAAATATTTGCCATATTGTCCAGTATTCCTGAGGCCAAAGAACTGCTAAATTCTGGTTCTACAAAGCAAAGTTGTTAGCCAGACAAGGCACCTACGATGCTATTGGGCTATATGAAAAGGCCATTATAAAGGGGGCAATACCAACAGAAGTGTTACAGGAATTTGTTCTTAATATTTTGCAAGATCCAAACAAAACCGTGGAAGGAATTACCTCTGACTTTTTAGTTGCTAAGACTGATATGACATCAACAGAAGAGTTGGCCAAGAAGATGGAATCTGGAAAGTCTTGTTCCTTTCCAAAACACAAACAAACAAACAAAAAACAAAGCAACAGGTTACAGCAACACCCCCAATAATGAAGGCATAACAGGATAATCATCCTGGTATCAAATTGTAGATCGCTCTAACCCTGGAATAAGTGAAGTGGCAGAATTGCAAGACATGAAACTTACCACTCCTATATGGTGTTCGGTGGAGATGAAACAAGCAGTATCCAACTAGCTGGAAAGGCTGCAGGAATGCAATTTAGTAGTGACTTCCCTTGACGAGCTATTAGGAGTGAAAAAAACACAGCATTTTATGTTTTATAAAAGTGAGATTTTGCCTGTAACATTAGAGTTTCAAATCCTTGAATCATAATTTCTGGAGGCTTTTTTTTTTTTTTAAGGTGTTTTAGACCCTCTGAGCTAAGAAATGCCCTTGTTCAAGTGACCTGGAAAAGAATGTATAATAGGGAGGCATAATGGATGCAGAAGGTTATGTACGGCCTCTCAGGATTTCAAGTAATTCACCTGGCTTACTCAGGTTTTCTGTACCCACAGGAAAGTCTTCGGTATATGTGTTTAAGACCTGTAGTTTGCCACAGTTTTAGAGTGTACATAAATTTCAAACTATTGAGAATTAATTTATCCCATAAGTATGGTAAAAATTTGTACTTTGTTGATGTACTTTAACCCCAACATAGTTCTTTTTTATATTAGAAGGTTGGTGCCACAGTATGATGGTCTTTCCTTTCTGCATCCACCTTAGCAGGGAGGGTAAGTCCTTTCAGGGTGGAAGAACTGAGCTTTCACACTGGCTTGCCAGGCTAGGTGGGACATAGCAGACCACCTGGTTCAAATCTCCTCACTTGCAGATTAATTTATACTAGGTTTGTCTTTGCTCAGAGCCTGCAAATGACGTTTATGTATGATCTTTGATTTCTGTTACAGTATCCCTGTAGATGAACCGTAATCCTTTCTGTGCCAGGTCTCCTGGAATGAAATGGAATCTTGAATTGGGGTGGTCATCTGGCTCTTTTGGTTTATATTCAAACCTAATTTTGCATTTATTACTCAGAAATGCTCAAAGTAAAAACAAAAGGGGCAAGAGAGAGAGGTGAGGAGGAGAAAGGGGTGAGGACACTGCTTCTTCATTTCAGTGCTTTGATCTGCCAGGGGACAGTGGCCTGAGAGGTAATGCAAGTCCTGGAGACTGTTCTAAGTTATTTTTTCTGAGCAACTGCTCTAGGAAAGGTAAAATCAGAGTCATCATGGTAACATAATATATAGAAAACCCTGGTCAAGATATTTTAAATTGTAACTTTGTGAATAGTTAAGTATTATCCTTTAAACAATCATTAGTATTTTGTTTATTCCTGCTTTTAAAAAAAGAGTGATGAAAGAAAACATTCTTATCTGTATCCTACCTAGGGAGAAAGGCTTCAATCTTTCATCATTAAGTACATTAGCTGTAGCATTTTGTTTTTGTAGATGTTCTTTCTTTAAAAAAATTTTAGTTGACACATAATAATCATACATATTTATGGTACACAGAGTGATATTTTGAAATATGCATACAAAGTATAATGATCAAATTAGGGTAATTAGGATATCCAGCATTTCAAACATTTATCATTTCTTTGTGTTGGGAACATTCAAAATTCCTTCTACTCGCTTTTTAAAAAATGCAATAACTGGCCGGGCGCGGTGGCTCAAGCCTGTAATCCCAGCACTTTGGGAGGCCGAGACGGGCGGATCACGAGGTCAGGAGACGGAGACCAACCTGGCTAACACCGTGAAACCCCGTCTCTACTAAAAAACACAAAAAACTAGCTGGGCGAGGTGGCGGGCGCCTGTAGTCCCAGCTACTCGGGAGGCTGAGGCAGGAGAATGGCGTAAGCCCAGGAGGCGGAGCTTGCAGTGAGCTGAGATCTGGCCACTGCACTCCAGCCTAGGTGACAGAGCGAGACTCCGTCTCAAAAAAAAAAAAAAAAAAAAAAAAAAAAAAAAAAAAAAAAAAAAAATGCAATAACTTATAGTTTACCATATGCACCCTACAGTGCTGCGGAACATCAGAACTCATTTTTCATATCTAGCTGAAATTTGTAACCATTCACAAACTTCTCTGTATCCTCCCTACCCCTCTATCCTTCCAGCCTCTGATAACCATAACTCTCTACTACTATGGGCTCTTTTTTTTTTTTTTTTTAAGCTTCCACATATAAGTAAGGACACGTGGTATTTGTCTTTCTGTGCCTGACTTATTTTACTTAACAATGTCCTCCAGGCTCATCTATGTTGCTACAAATGATAGGATTTCTTTCTTTTTTTTTTTTTAATGGCTGAGTAGTATTCTATTGTGCATATAATACCATATTTTTTAATTCAATCATCTGTTGATGGACATTTAGGTTGATTCCACACCTTTACAATAGTGAATAGTGCTGCAACAAACATGAGTATCCCTTTGAGAAACTAATTTCCTTTCCTTTGGATAAATACCCAGTAGTAGGATTCCTGGATTGTATGGTAGTTCATTTTTAGTTTTTAGAGAAGGTCTTTATACTACTTTCAATAATGGTTCTACTAGTTTACATTCCCACCAACAGTGTATAAGAATTTCCCTTTCTTCACATCCTTGCCAGCATTTGTTATTTTTTGTCTTTTTGATAATAACCAATCTTAGCTGGGGGGAGATAACTCATTGTGGTTTTGACTTGCATTTCCTCATGATCAGTGATGTTGAACATCTTTTCCTATATTTGTTGCCCATTTATTTGTATGCCTTCTTTTGAGAAATGTCTAGTTAGATAATTTGCCCACTTTTAAATTTGGTTATTTGTTTTTTGGTTAAGCTGTTTGAGTTCCTTGTTGGGTGAATAGTTTGCAAACTTTTCTCCCATTCTACAAGTTGTCTCCTCACTCTGCTGATTGTTGTCTTTGCTGTGCAGTAGTCTTTTAGTTTGATATAGTCCTATTTGTCTGTTTTGTTGCCTTGTTGCCTGTGCTTTTGAAGTCTTAGCCATAAAATCTATGGCTATAACAATGCCCTGAAGCAGTTCCTCTATATTTTCTTCTAGTAGTTTTACAGCTTCAGGTCTTACATTTAAGTCTTTAATCCACTTTCAGTTGATTGTTGTGTATGGTAAGAGACAAAGGTCTAGTTTCATTCTTCAGCATATGGATATCCAATTATTCTGGCACTGTTTATTGAGAAGATATCCTTTCTCTGATATATGTTTTAGGTGCCTTTGTTGAATGTCAGATAAATGCACAGATTTGTCTCTGGGTTTTCTATTCTGTTTCATTAGCTTATGTGTCTATATGCCAGTACCATGCTGTCTTGGTAACTGCAGCTTTATAGTATGTTTTGAAGTAAGGTAGTGTGATATCTCTAGCTTTGATTTTTTGCTCAGCATTGCTTTGGCTATGTGGGATCTTTTGTGATTCCATACAAATTTTAGGATTTTTTTTTCTATGTCTGTGAAGAATGTCACTGGTATTTTGATAGGCATTGCATTGAATCTGTGAATTGTTTTGGGTAGTATGATCATTTTAACAATATCAGTTCTTACAATCCATGAGCATGGGATGTTCTTCCACTATTTTGTGTTCTCTTAAATTTCTTTCATCAGTATTTTGTAGTTTTTATTGTGGAGGTCTTTTACCTCCTTGGTTAAATGTATTCCTAGATATTTTATTTTATTTTTATAGCTATTGAAAATGGGATTGCTTTTTAAATGTGTTCTTCAGCTATTTATTGTTGATGTATAAAATACTACTAATTTTAATGTTGATTTTGCATCCTGTGACTTTACTGAATTTGTTTATTAGTTCTAAGAGATTTTTTTGGTGGAGTCTTTAGTTTTTTTCTATATATAAGATCATGTCATCTGCAAAGAGGGATAATTTGACTTTTTCTTTTCCAATTTGGATCTTTTATTTCTTTCTTCTGCTTGATCATTCTGATTAGGACTTCCACTACTATACTGAATAGGAGTGGTCAAAGTGGGCATCTTTGCCTTGTTCCAGTGCATAGAGAAAGAAAGGCTCTTGGTTTTCTCCATTCAGTAGCTGTGGGTTTGTTATATATGGTCTTTATTATGTTGAGATATGTTCTTTCTGTGCCTAATTTGTTGAGAGTAAGCTTTTATTTTGAAGGGATACTGAATTTTATTAAATCCTTTTTTCTGCATCTATTGAGATGATCACGTTTTTTGTCTTTCATTCTGCTGCTGTGATGTATCACATTTATTGATTCATGTGTGTTGAACTATCCTTGCATCCCTAGGATAAATTTTATTTGATCAAGATGTATTATCTTTTTGATGTGTTGTTGGATTGGCTTACTAGTATTTTGCCGAGGATTTTTGTATCTATATTAATCAGGGATATTGCCTGTAGTTTTCTTTTTTGTTGTTTCCTTGTCTGGTTTTGGTATCAGGGTAATGCTGGTCTCATAGAATGAGTTAGGCAAAATTCCCCCTTCAATTTTTTTGAGCAGTTTATGAAGAATTAATGTTAGTTTCTTATAAGTTTGGTAGGATTTAGCAGTAAAGCTGTTTGGTCCTGGGCTTTTCTTTGTTGGGAGAGTTTTTTATTACTGGTTCAATCTTGCTACTTGTTACTGATATGTTCAGATTTTCTCTTCCTTTCTGGTTCAATCTTGGTGTGTTGTATATGTCCAGGCATTTATCTATTTCCTCTAGGTTTCCAATTTGTTAGCATATAATTGTTCATAATAGTCTATGATGATCCTTTGTATTTCTGTGGTATCAGTTGTAATGTCTCCTTTTTCATTTGAGGATCCAGTCTCACTCCCCTACATGTGGCTTGCCAATTATCCCAGCACCATTTGTTGAATAGGGTGTCCTTTCTCTACTTATGTGTTTTTGTTTGTTATGTCAAAGATCAGTTGGCTGTAAGTATTTGGCTTTATTTCTGGGGTCTCTATTCTGTTACATTGGTCTATGTGTTTATTTTTATACCAGTACCATGACCATTTTACCTCTTTTTATGTTTTTTGACTTAAAGTCTATTTTGCCTAATATAAATAGAGCTACTCCTACCTGCTTTTGGTTTCTATTTGTGTAAAATATCTTTTTTCATCAATTTCAATCGATGTGTCTTTACAGGTGAAGTGAATTTCTTGTAAGCAGCCTGTAGTTGTGTCTTATCTTTTTTATTCATTCAGCTAGTCTATGTCTTTTAACTGGATATGTAAACTGTTTACATTCAAGGTTGTTATTGATAGGTGAGGATGTACTCCTGTCATTTTCTTATTTGTTTTTGATTGACTTGTACATCCTTTGTTTTTTCTTCCTTTCTTATTGGTTACTTTTGTGATTTGGTGGTTTTCTGTAGTGACAACATTTTATTTCTTTCTTTTGTTTTTTCATTTGTTTATCTGCTCTACCAGTGATGTTTATACTTTTGTGTGTTTTCATGATGGTAGACATTTTCCTTTAACTTCCAAATGTAGAATTCCCTTAAACAGCTTGGGTCTTGAGAGGTGAGTGAGATCCAGTGTGAATTTTCTCCCTGAAACAATGTAGTCACATGAACTCCAGGCAGCTCCTATACTAGGCTTATGGCCTGTAAGGGCCAAGAAGTTCTCCTGTGGCTAGGATTATAGGTGTCCACGGTAAGAATGTGCATCGCCGTGAATCTCTTGCTTACCATTTTCCCACAATGGGGAGTTCTTCCTGGAACTGAGCTGATCCCAGCCAGGCCAACTGCTCACTTCCCTTTCCTTCAGTGCCTCAGAGGGTTCCTGTCACTTCCCTGATGAATTCCAATGTTTTCTCTTAGACACTCTATTCAATATGTGGTTGTCCACTCTCTGTTTTGATCTTTCTTTGTGAAAGAGGTGAGTGTTGGGCATCTCTAGTCAGCCATGATGTCTCCTTGGTAGATGTTATTTATCACATTGAGAAAGTTCCTCTATAATATCTAGCTTTCTGAGTTTTTAATCATGAAAGGGTGTAGAATTTTGTCAAATGTTTTTTCTAATAACTTAATAGAGTCATCTGATTTTTCTTCTTTAGCCTGTTATTGCAATGAACTATACTGACAGATTTTCAAACATAGAATCAGCCATGCATCTTCATTCTGCTCGTTTGGGGTTTATTTTGCTATTTTTTCCTAGGTTTTTATTTTATTTTATTTTTTTGACACGGAGGCCCACTCTGTCACCCAGGCTGCAGTGCAGTGGCATGTTCTCAGCTCACTGCAACCTCTGCTTCCTGGATTCAAGTGATTCTCCTGTCTCAGCCTCCCGAGTAGCTGGGACTACAGGCACCCACCACCACGCCCAGCTAATTTTTGTATTTTTAGTAGAGACGAGGTTTCAACATGTTGGCCAGGCTGATCTCAAACTCCTGATCTCAAATGATCTGCCCACCTCCAAAAATGCTAAGATTACAAGTGTGAGCCACCGTGCCCAGCCTCTTTCTAGCTTTTAAAGGTGTGAGCTTCGATTATTGATTTGAGATCTTTTTTCTTAATGTAAGACTTTAGAGATTGAAATTTCCCTCTCAGCATTTCTTTAGCTGTATCTCAATATTCATTTGTGTGTGTGTGTGTGTCTAGATCACAAGAAATTTGAAAATAAATAATACGCTGCTAAATAACCAAAAGGCTTTTGTGCAGACACATTTATTTTTATTTCTCTTGGGTATTCTCTAGGAGTATAATTGCTGGATCATATGGTAATTCTATGTTTAAACACCTGAGGAACTGCCAGATTATTTTCCAAAGCAAAAATACCATTTTAAGTTTCCACTACCGTATAAGGGTATCTCATTGTGGTTTTATTTGCATTTTCCTGATTATTCATGACATGGAGGATCTTTTCATATGCTTTTGTAGAAATATCTACTTAGATACTTTCTCCATTTGAAAATTGAGTTATTTGTATTTTTATTATTGAGCTGTAAATGATTATCTATCTATCTATCTATCTATCTATCTATCTATCTATCATCCATACTAGTTCCTTTTCAGATATTATAATTTGGAATATTTTCTCCCATTCTGTGAGGTATTATTTTTACTTTATTATCCAAGGTCATGAAGATTTATCCCTACATTTTCTTTTAAAAGATTTATAGTTAGGCCAGGCGCGGTGGCTCACGCCTGTAATCCCAGCACTTTGGGAGGCTGAGATGGGTGGATCACGAGGTCAGGAGATCGAGACCATCCTGGCTAACACGGTGAAACCCCGTCTCTACTAAAAAAACACACACACACAAAAAACTAGCCAGGCGTGGTGGCGGGCGCCTGTAGTCCCAGCTACTCAGGAGGCTGAGGCAGGAGAATGGCGTAAACCCGGGAGGCGGAGCTTGCAGTGAGCTGAGATCCGGCCACTGCACTCCAGCCCGTCTCAAAAAAAAAAAAAAAAAAAAAAAGATTTATAGTTTTAGCTCTTGCATTTAAATCTTTGATCCACTTTGAGTTAAATTATTTATATTGTATATATATGTGGCTATCCAGTTGTCCCAGAATCATTTTGAAGAGACTATTCTTTCGTCATTGAATGGTCCTAGCATGCTTGTTGAAAATCACTTGCTCATACATGTGTGGATTTGTTTCTTGACTCTCAATTACATTCCATTAATATGTATGTCTATATTTATCAGTACTGAATTTTCCTGGTTACTATTGCTTCATAGTTAAGTATTTCTTTGGATATACCCAATAATGAGATCGCTGGGTCAAATGCTAATTCAATTTTAAGTTCTTTGAGAAATTGCCAGACTACTTGCCATAATGGCTGAACTAATTCCCATTAGCAGCATATAAGTATTCCCTTTTCTCCACAACCTTCCTAGCATCTATTTTTTTAACCATTTTAATAGCAGCCATTCTGATTGATGTGAGATGGTATCTCATTGTGGTTTTGATTTGCATTTCTCTAATGTTTAGTGACAATGAGCATTTTTTCATATGCTTGTTGACTATGTGTATGCCTTCTTCTGAAAATTGTCTGTCCATGTCCTTTGCCTACATTTTCATGGGGTTGTTTGTTTTTTGCTTGTTAATTTGTTAAAGTTTTTGTAGATCCTTGATATTAGGCCTTTGTCAGATGCATAGTGTGCTAATATTTTCTCCCATTCTGTAAGCTGTCTGTTTACTCTCTTGATAGTCTCTTTTGCTGTGCAAAAGCTCTTTAGTTTAATTAGGTTCCATTTGTCAATTTTTATTTTTGTTGCTGTTGTTTGTGGAGTCTTCATGATGAAATATTTACCAGGCCTTATATCCAGAATGGTATTTTCTAGGTTATCTTCCAGGATTTTTACAGTTTATAGTTTTAGATTTTACATTTCAGTCTTTAATACATCTTAAGTTGATTTTTGTATGTTATGTAAGGAAGAGGTCCAGTTTCAATCTTCTGCATATGGCCTGCCAATTATCCCTTACTAGGCAGTTTTTGTATGAGTTTGAGTCAATCTAGTTATTAGATGAACAGTACCCTAAGTTTGGGTACTGTTAATGTTGTGTTTACTTTCAGCGCACCCAGGCTTCTAATTCCTCTGTCACCTTGTGTTCTGGATGGACTTGTTTGCAGGAGATTTTTCTCAATGGGTGCTTTACCCTCTGCTTTAGGTCTTTCCTTTGCATCTCCCCTTTGTCCTTCTTTGTATCTCCCCTTTATCAGTAGTAGACTGCTGTTACTTATTACTCGGGACCTGTTAACCTGGTTGGGGCAGGGTGTGTGTGCACAGGGAGCTCTGTTGTTATGATTCAGTCACAGTCTTAGTCACTATGGTCCAGGGTTGCAGAAGTGGAGACCTCTCAGTGGTCCTTCCCTTGGGCATCTCAGTAGGAGATCTCTAATGGTTTAGGCCCAGGACATTTTTCTATCCTTTCCCCAGTGGTACAAAAGGATTTTCTTTCTGCTCCTTTATCTGAAGAAAAGCAGATTTGCTGTTCTTTCCAGCTGCTTAATGTTTTGTTCCATATGGGAGACAGACGGGAAGGGTCTGGGTGGGGCTTCAGGCTTTTTCCAACAGTAGCTGTTGCCCACGTCCCCTAGGTCTGTACCATGAAGGAACCTTTCTCTGAACTCTCATCCTGATCCAACCTTTCTGAGAATCCAGTAAAGTCTGTGGAGTAGAGCCTGCATGTACATGTAAATTTCTTTTATGTCCATGGCTCTCTGGAGTTCTATATTCTCATGTTAGCCCACACATAGTCACTTTAGCAATTTGACAAAAAAAACTTTGAATTTTTCTTACCAGTTTATTTGGTGTCCAGCCTCTGCCCCAGGGAGGCATTTGCTCAAGGCTCACGTCTTCTTGGAGGCATCTGTTTTCCTTTAGATTTCAGGTTAGCTAATTGCCCTGCAACTTCAGCTCTGTGATCAGTTCAAGAAAAGATTTTATTTTGTAGATTATACAACTTTAAATTTTTGTTGTAAGAGTGGAGATGTCACTCTTTCTGAATTTTATCATTCTAAGCAGAAGCTGAATTTCCCTGGATGTATTTTTAATATAGAGCTCATAGGATTTGCTAATCTGTAGAGTGAGAGAGAGAGAGAATTCAGGGATGTCCCCAAGATTTTGAGCCTAAGAGACTGGAATAATACATTGCCGTCAAGTGTGTTAGAAAAAGCAGCACATGGAGCACCTTTGGATGAGGAGATCAGGAGTTTAATTTTGAACATGTTAAGTTTTAGGGCTGTAATTGGAAACCCTGTTGTCTCTCATAATACTTCTGTTTCTGAGTGCGATGCTTAAAAATCTTCTCTGTTCTTCAAAGCTCCACCTTTAGATAAATAGCATATTTTCTAAAGGAAAAGCTCCCTGCACTTCCAACAGGATTGCAAATGAATAATAAGGGTCTCCCCCATCTCAAGAAGGAAGAATAATGAGGACCTTCAGACATGCATTCATGAAGATGGCACATGTTTCTAAGGACAGGAGTCTGGTTTCTTGAATATTTCCTCAAGAAGATAAGTTGCTATGTGAATAATGAAATTTTGTTAGAAGCAAATATTTCTATTGTCTTCACAAGTTGAGAAGGTCAAGGATAGTTGAACCCATGGCAAATACCTCCAGGACCTTAGACCACTTAAGCAGAACATGGGAAGAGGCTACAAAAACAAGTTGTGCCTGCATTAGCAACCACCCACCTCCAACCTACATAAGAAGTTGAAAAGTACAGAGAAGCAGGGAAAGGAAAGATCTTTGGAAGGAGTCGTTAAGGGCTGTAGCAATTTTCCTCCCATCCTTAGGGTTAGGAGTAAGGGGAAAGCACCTGAAACCAAGCAAGAGAATGTTCGGACAACACTTCAGGGATTTTGACACTTACACCAAGGGTTTGGGAGAGCAGAAGGGTTTGTACTAGAAGCTGTAGCTCCAATGGCGTAAGGCAGCAAAACAAAGAAAGAGGCAGGGCTGCACTGGGGGCAGCTGCACTTCCTCCAGTGGTGAGAAGTTCAGAATTCATCTGTAGAAGTTCCATCTTATTATACATGACTCTCCTATAAATACAGAGAGTTTCCATCATTCAGCACAGTTTTCTGTGATGTCTGGCCACATCCCAATCACTTCAAGGAGTCTGATCCATGTCGTTACAAATATCCCAGTGAAGGGCAAAATACAGCTTAGTTCATGATTTTTGCAAGTGAGAATGGAGTAAAAGCTAATCAGATCCAAGGTTTGGTTATCATTTGAACTCAACATTATGTTCTTGTCAACTGAAAAAAGAAAAGAAACTGATAAAAGATAACTGATAAAAGAAAAATAATTTAGGCATACATCTTGCCCAAGCAGAACTAGTTTGGAAGGCTTTCAGGGAAAAGGCTTCTTAGAAGCATGAGACCAGAATGGGGAGCACTTGTGTATACATTTCCACTTAAGTTTTTCCATTTTCCTTCTCTAATATCTTCTTTTGTATAATAATTGCTTCTCTTTATAGGCACAGACTCAGAGATCAGTCATTACCTTGGACTTAAACTTTTTTTTTTCAAATGTATACATTTATAGGTTACTACCATTTTTCAGTGGCCTGAGGAAATCTATTTTGAAGTAAAGTAATACCATAGAGTATTTTATGTACCTTCATTGTCTTTTACTGGCTTGATGAAGCCAGTCATGGCCCCAACCCACTCTTATTTTTTTTCCTTAAGCAGATGAAAGGAAAGTTGCCCTTATTTTTTCTAGAAATTGATCTTCTTCTGACATGTTGGAGGGCTTATGTATTTTGTTTTATTCTTGTTCAAAGTCTTTAGCTTAAGCTATGTCAAGGCTGTCTATAGCAGCTGAATTCTGCTTTCTGCTGGGTCTTCAATTCCTGTTCCTCCTGCCACAAAAGAATGGTTGCTGATGCTACTTTAGAAAGTGAAGTCATTTGCCTTTTCAGATAAAATAAAGACAGCCTTGAGGAGCCTGCAGAATCTTTTCACATGGTGAATATAATAGGAAGAAAGGAAGGGAAGGAGGGAGAAAAAAGGAAAGGAGGGAAGGAAGGAAAGAAGAAAGGAAGGAAGGATGGAGAAAAAAGAAAGAAAGAAAGAAAGAAAGAAAGAAAGAAAGAAAGAAAGAAAGAAAAGAAAAGAGAGAGGGAGGGAGGGAAAGGAAGAAAATGAAGGAAGGGAAAGAGAAAGGGAAAAAGAAGGAAGGAAAGAGAGAAGAAAAGGAAAGAGAAAGACAAAGAAAGAAAGAGGAAATAAAGAAATAGAACTTTCTGTCTGATAGAACTAAACACCGCTCAAGGAGGCCTGGGTGTGACTGTGACACAGGCTCTGGAACCACAGGATGGACCAGTGAACTCCTTTTTCTTGCCAGGTGAAGTCTGTAAGATTTTGATTTGTATATGAGCTGGAATAGAATTGTGCCTTCAAATAAGTGACTTTTCTAACTTTAGGTTATACATGGTGTGATACTAACTCAAAAATAAGTGCATTTTCCTTCAAAGAAACTGTTTCTTACATACAGCAATTTGTAACTTAACAACAGTGGGGTTCTTGGGTGTCTTGTTTTGCATTCCACAGGTAAAGAGAGCTGACTCTTTTAACAGGTAAAGAGAGCTGACTCTTTAACACTGGTTGCAAGAAAAAAAATGCACAAGTGCATTTTAATTTCTCAAATTTCTTTTCTTGGATATGTAATTTTAAGTATATATGACACCAATTTAATAAATATCCTATACATTGACAATATATATAAGGCCTCTTCTGGGGAATTTGGAAGTTACCAATGTTTTTAAGCAGCGTCAGTTCTCATGAATGAAATAGCTTGTGTACAGGACGATGAGCTATTCATTAAACATAATCATTGTGCAGGGAAGTAGCAGGGGTGGTGTTTTGTTCAGAGTTTGTATCAAACTACCCATTCTCTTAGGCTTAGTGTTCTCAACAAATGACTATATTTATAACATAAAATGTGAAGTTGTTTTGTAATTGGAAAAGGGAACAAAAACATGTACTGCCATTAGGAAATATCCTTTCGTGTTCAGCTCTGTCATAATTTTTTTTAGCTCGGTTAATCTAACTGTATAAAATCTTTGTAAATTATGACAACTGTACCTTCTATTTCAAGTGGTGGAATGGTGCAGCTTATTTGGATGCAGTTATAAATCAGGCACACACAACAACCAAGTCCAAATGCGTTTCTCGTCACAGGTTTCTTACTTTAGTAAGAACATTATTTTTACCAATATAAGTAATTTTACCTTCATTGTTGCACTTGTCAACTGAATTCAATATTAATCACAATAATGTCAAATGCTTAAACTACCAGAGTGAATTTCCAAAAGACTTTTGATTTCATGAATTAAATGAAAAAAATTAAATCATGATTTTCTATTTGAATCTCCTGATGGCATCATTTAACTGTTGACTTCTCTTAATGGAGCCAACACATTAACAACCATTGCTTCACTTTTCATGTGTGCATAAAAAAAACTTGGAGAAAGTAATGAGTATAATTAACTTAGAAGAACCGTCTTTTGATCTAAATGAAGTCATGCTTCATAGAGTAATATGTAGGCTCACCTTTTGTAGCCCTCATTTTAATCATTATCTTTTAGCACCATCTTCTTAATGTAGCTATTAACTTTTGAAGTAGATGCTGATGGTTCTCGTGATTGGCAATCTGTGTCTTCTGATTTCCATCTAATCAAGCTTTTCCTAGGCTGCTGGCATGAGACTGCACTTTGCTTTATCATTGAGTGCCCCTCATGCTGTTCTCAAAAAGGAGGGTTAGCTACACTGTGACCAACTGCTAAAAAAAGCATTTTGCTCACTACACATATATCTCACAGCCTGTAAGGTGAGACCATGGCAGAAGCTGCAAGTACAAAGTGGAGGTTTACTAAATCCACCCCAGCTTCATTTAATGCAACTATTGACAATAATACTCCGTTAAAACAACAAGAAAAAGGACAAATACCCAAACAAACAAAACATGAGGACAACAGGTATAACCCAAGACTGTTCCTGTGAAACCAAGGCATAGGCTGATCCATAGCTGATGATAAGGATGCCAGCTCTGTGGATTAACAAGTGGGAGGGATCAAAAGAATCCCAGAGGGAGGGGTTGGCCTTGGAGAGGCAAGAGAAATTCTACAATACCGGATAAGAAAAAGTGTCAGTAGGTCCACAGCACCTGGAAAGCCAGAGATCAGTGACAGACAACATGCAGTAAGATTCATTCAATGCTTAGCAATTTCCTGTTGTTTGCCAAGCATCAGGTATGACAATCAGTACCATTTATTCAGCATCATTACATAACAAACACTTTATCTTATTTAATCTCCACAAAAGAGTGCAAGGTAAGTATTGCCACTTCTGGTTTACAGGGGATAAAACTGAGTCCAGGAGGGGCCAACTGACTTGCCCAATTCCTGGCCACTCCGTCCTGTTCTGGGCATTTCTCCTCTGCCTCTCCCCATTTCTCTGCCTACATGAGGAGCAGATGGGAATGGTGACCTCACATGTTAAAGGGGTTAAAATCTGTGTGACTGTCTCTCCCACAGACCCCTCCAAAAACACATCCTTGTTTAACTAAACCCATTTCCTCTACTGGCAAGAGAGAGGAAATGGGTTTTGATCGTGTTGCAAAAACGTCAGGGGTCCACAGCACACTTTGCATCTGATTCAATTTTGTTTTATCATTTTATATTACTAGAGAAACTTTGTTTTTACTTTTTTAATTTAAAAAGAAAGAGGTTTATTTTGCTCATGACTGATGGCTGGAAAGTTCAAGGTTAAGCATCTGTACCTGGTGAGGGCCTCAGGCTGCTTCCACTCATGGCAGAAGGTGAAGGGGAGCTGGCGTGTGCAGAGATCACATGGCAAGAAAGGAAGCAACAGAGAGAACAGGGGAGATGCCAGCCTCTTTTGAACCACCAGCTCTTGTAAGAACTAAAATAATAAGAAATCACTCACTATGCCCACCCCCTGCCCTCCACAGGGAGGGTATTAATCTATTCATGAGGGATCAGCCCTCATGATCCAAACACCTTCCATTAGGCCCTACCTTCAATATTGGGGATTGTATTAGTCTGTTCTCACACTGCTAATAAAGACATACCCGGGACTGGGTCATTTATAAAGGAAAGGAGGTTTAATGGACTTACAGTTCCACATGAGTGGGGAGGACTCACAATCATGGCAAAAGGCAAAGGAGACACAAAATCGTGTCTTACACGGCGGCAGGCAAGAGAGCTTGTGCAAGGGACCTCTCATTTATAAAACCATCAGATCTCATGAGACTTATTCACTACCACAACAACAGTATGGGGAAACTGACCCCATGATTCAATTCTCTCCACCTGACTCCACCCTTGACATGTGGGGGTTATTACAATTTAAGGTGAGCTTTGGGTGGAGATGCAGCCAAACCTTATCAGGGATCAAATTTCAACAGGAGGTTTGTAGTGGACAAACATCTAAACCATAGCAAGTAATCGATTCACCTATCAATAACCAATAAGCATTTAAAAAGTTTCTTACTCTCTAGTAAATAAAGATGGCAAATTAAAACAATAAAATGTAATTTTCTATCCATCAAATTGAGAACTTAAAAAGTGACAATTCCTCAAACTGGAGAAAGTACAAGTAACCAGACTCCCATTACCTGCTGGCAGCAGTGTAAACTGTTGCAACTTTTCCTTCACAGAAATACCTAAAAACGTTTCTATCTGTACTATTAAGAATCAGATGACAGGTTCAGAACAGTGCATATGATTTGCTCTCATTTAGAAAACTTACCAGTGGTCACCTCTGGAGAGTGGGGCTGAGGGTCTAAGTAGAGATGGAGGTTTTGTTTTTTGTTTTGTTTTGTTTTTGAGACGGAATCTCACTGTTGCCCAGGCTGGAGTGCAGTGGTGTGATTTTGGCTCACTGCAACCTCCACCTCCCAGGTTCAAGTGATTCTCCTGCCTCAGCCTCCTGAGTAGCTGGGACTACAGGTGTGTGCTACCACGCCCAGCTAATTTTTATATTTTTGGTAGATACGGGGTTTCACCATGTTGGCCAGGCTGGTCTCAAACTCCTGACCTCAGGTGATCTGCCTGCCTCGGCCTCCGAAAGTGTTAGGTTTACAGGCATGAACCACCGCGCCTCAACAAGGGAACTTTTTTAACCACACAATCTTAAGTGACTCTTTTTTTTACTATGTACATATATACTGTTTAAGTATCCAAATTTTAAAACCAATTTTTAATTTTAAAAATCTCAACTTGAGTTTATCTGAGATTTCAGCTCATAAACATTCACTGCAGAGTTATTTCTAGTATCAAAAAGATGCAAACTTCATATCCAACAATTTGGTATAAGTTGGAAAAAATAAACTAAATATTAAAAACCGTATTGTGGAATATTTTGCAACATAGGCAAAAATTCAAATACAGTAAATGAAAACCCAATTATAGATTATATTTCAATCTCCAATTGTGTAAAAATAATATATGTACACATATATGGTCAGGTCTCATTCTGTCTTCCAGGCTGGAATGTAGTGGCATGGTCATCGTTCACTACAGCCTCAAACTCCTAGGCTCAAGGATCCTCCCACCTCAGCCTCCCAAGTAGCTGGGACTACAGGTGCATGCCAGCATGCCCTGCTAAACTTTATATGTTTTTGGGGAAATAGAGTCTCGCTATTTTGCCCAGGCCGTGCTTGAGCTCCTGGCTTCAAGGGAACCTTCTGCTCTGCTCACCCTGAAGATCTCAACTTAAAAGCCATATCTTGGCCAGGCACGGTGGCTCACGCCTGTAATCCCAGCACTCTGGGAGGCTGAGGCAGGTAGATCACGAGGTCAGGAGATCGAGACCATCCTGGCCAATACTGTGAAACCCCATCTCTACTAAAAATATGAAAAATTTGGCCGGGCGCGGTGGCTCAAGCCTGTAATCCCAGCACTTTGGGAGGCCGAGACGGGCGGATCACGAGGTCAGGAGTTGGAGACCATCCTGGCTAACACGGTGAAACCCCGTCTCTACTAAAAAATACAAAAAGTTAGCCGGGCGAGGTGGCTGGCGCCTGTAGTCCCAGCTACTCGGGAGGCTGAGGCAGGAGAATGGCGTAAACCCGGGAGGCGGAGCTTGCAGTGAGCTGAGATCCGGCCACTGCACTCCAGCCTGGGCGACAGAGCGAGACTCCGTCTCAAAAAAAAAAAAAAAAAGAATTAGCCAGGTGTGGTGGCACACACCTGTAGTCCCAGCTACTGGGGAGGCTCAGACAGGAGAATTGCTTGAACCCAGGAGGCAGACATTGCAGTGAGTGGAGATTGCGCCACTGCACTCCAGCCTGGGTGACAGAACAAGACTCTGCCAAAAAAAAAAAAAAAAAAATGCCGTATCCTGGAGGAGGCAAATTAAGTCACATCTGCCAGGCAGGTATTCGCTTTTCTTACACCAGGTATCTCACACGATGATTACAAATACATTTGCCTCTCAGCCAACAAATATTTGTTGAACCATACTCTGTGCCAAGCAATGTAGCTGGTACTAGAAATTAGGGGGGGAAATTCTTGTTCTTGTGTAACTTGCACTCAAATAACTGTAAGGTTACACCTGTGCTAAGTGCTAGGAACCAGTATGTGGTAGTCCGAAAAACCCATGAAGAGGTAAATTGTACCACAGAAACTAGCAAGGATTGCCCTAATACAAGAAATCCTAAGGAGGGAAATTAACCAGACCAAAGAGGGCACCATTACCCAAGGAACCACACGTTCAAGAAGTAAAAGGCCAAAGAGGCTGTAGCAGAGACAAGGGGAGTGTCCTGGAAGATGACAGGCCATGCCAGGCTGCCTGCATGTGAAGAACGTTGTTAGTCTGTTGTCTGGAAACAATGGGGTTATTAGGCGCCGGGCAGGAGGAGGATCATACCAGATTAATAGGGACTTCCCCTCTGGGCTGAGAGTTTGTGTGTCTGTCTCACGCAGTGGCATCCCAGGAACCCAGAATAACACTGCACGTAATAGGTGCACAATAGGGTACCGGCCTAGGTGAACGGTGGGGGGCTGGCTTCTGATGGACCACACAGGGACACAACTCCAGCGGTGGCCCAAATCCACGGCCCCCAAATCCCAGAGCGGCCTCAGCGGGGCAGGCAGGGAGTCCCATGGCTGCCCCGCAGACCGCCCCTGCACTCCAGGTCCCCATGCTGCTGCCAGCCTCCTGCCCAGGCTCGGACTCCCAGGGGCCTTGAGAAACCCAGAAGCTGCCTCCTCCCGGGTTGGCGACGTCTCAGGACCAGGACGTTGAACAGAAGTCTCCCCACTCGGCACTCACCTCCCACGGCGGGCCGCACCAGACTCTGGAAGTGCCCAGACTTTGTTTTTTCAAGAGACAGGGTCTCTCTGTATTGTCCATGCTGTCCTTGAACTCCTGAGCTCAAGTGGTCCTCCCACCTCAGCCTCCCTGGTAGGCGGGACTACAGGTGCATGCCTTCATGCCTGGTTACCAGAGGGACTTATATACACACACACACACACACCCCTACTGAACTACTTTTTAGAGAAGTTTTAGGTTAACAGTAAAATTGAACAGAAAGTACAGGGAGTTCCTATATATCCCCTTGGTGTTGCACACTCTATGAATGTATAATAACATGCATCCACCATTGCAATATTGTACAGAATAGTTTCACTGTCCTAAAAATCCGTGTGCTCCACCTAGTCCAGGTGGCGTGAGCGAGCTTTCTTTCTTTCTTTCTTTCTTTCTTTCTTTCTTTCTTTCTTTCTTT